>NW_004191758.1:9372-17308 GCF_000330505.1 Entamoeba invadens IP1
GTTTTAATATAATTATTATGTATGGATATTTGTTATATTTTTTTAATATCCAAATAAACAATTAAGATAATAAAAAATTTAATTCCATAATTGCAATTATAATAAAATAGTGTAAAAAATAATATAAATTAAAGTTACTTAATAATAGTCTTGTAAAATATAAGATGCTTTGTATTCATTATCGACTGATCTGAATGGAGATTAAACACCTCAAATCTTTGGTTTAAAAGATACAACATTTTACATATCGTGTTGTTTTTATTATAATTAAACCAATTAATCAACATGAAAACCACATTTCTTATGTAACAATTGCAAAACAATTATTATGGGCTATAACAACACACTTAAAATTATATTTTAATAGTAAAATATATCATATTGTTGATTATAAAAAAGGCTTCATAACGACACCATTCAAGTGTTGTAATTACACAAACAAAAACTATAAAAAAATCATTCAATAATAAAGTAACTATTCTAAGCTCGATGTAATACCTTTTTAATTTATATTCTAAATTCTTTTTTTTCAATCTCACTTTTAACCTCATTGACCAAATCACGAACCATTTCCTTTAAGTTATTTGGTTCAATTTCTGTTTCTTTGTGGATTTCCTTTACAAGTACTTCCGTTTTGACATCGATTGACTTTTTATGTGTATCAGCGGTTTGAGAAGTCTTTTCTGGGTGTTCTCTCACGACGCCAGACTCTTTCTTTTCTATCTTTTCAGTCTTTCCTTCTTCATTTGCTTTCAAATTTTCTTGTCGCACCTTTTCAAGTTCTTCTTGTTGCTGTTTTGTGCAAGTACAATTTTGGTGTGTATGCCCCAGTTGCCCACAAATAGAGCATTTCAATTTTTGTGTTGTTTGCATTTGTGTGTTGTTTGAATCGTTTGATTGCAGTGTTTGTTGTGTCACTTCTTGTTGTGTACTTTCTTCATTCATTTGTCGAATTTCATGTTGTGCATTTTCGTTGTGTTGTGCGTCTTTCTTGTCGCAAATAGTATTTGAAATGTACTTCAAACTCAGTATGCTCTCAAACACCAATTTCGCATTGCCAAACTTCTCCAAAATAATTTGCTGAGGAATTTTCTTTGACTCGGAATATGACGGAGTAATTATAGTGATTAAAGGCACATCCTCTAATAAAGTAATCTCCCCAATTGAAAATTCTTGTAAAAAGTCACGCACTTGCTCTGTTGTAGTCCCATCCGGCAAATTATATAAAGTTATATAAATTAAATTTTTTGTACCTCCTATTTCAACACACATTTGGGAACATGATGGTTTCGTGTCATCGATATTTTTCTCGATAGATTTGGCGTATTTTCTGGATTTAACATTTACGTGACACATATTCACCGTTTTCATGTCACATGTTGCATTTTCAAACTTCTTGATATAATTTTGCAACTCTTCATATCGAAAATCACTGCCTTCTACACGAAATCTGAGCATGATATAAAAGGGTTTTTATAATAAGTTTTATATCTATTAGTTATGTATAGTATTATATAGTATTTACTAACTATAATATATTCCATTTTAATTATGATAATATAATTATGATTATAATATCGTACCATTTAATAGTTAATAATTATGTTTTAATAAAAATACTATTGAAAAACCTTTCATCATATTTTTAAAATAAAATATAAGTCCCTTAAAGATTAATAATATTGATTTCTTATTGAATACATAGAAGTGGTTTTGAAGTTTGAAAAGATGGTCTTGGTGTTTTATAATCGAAATTGTTGAGTGATTTTGTTTAATGAAAAAAGACTGAGAGTCAAAAATGATTAAATTAAACGACTATACATCTTGTTTAAATAAATGAATTTTAATAATTATAAAATAAAAATATAAAAACGAACATAAAAAAACAATGAAGACAAATTCAAAAGAATTTACACGCAATTATTTCCACAGTTCTGTAATGTCGCTTTTAGACACGCCAAGTGCACACAACTTTTTGCGGCACCGTGTTGTTCTTTATGAGTGTCTTTTCTCTGGCAACGACATTCGCGCGGTTTCATTTCTTCCCATCAACATCACTGAAAAAGCAACACGCAAGTTTTTTGCGTTTTCAAACCCTCAAAGCCAACCCAAAACATCACCTAAGATCTTTCAAAAGTTTTCAACAACACAACAAACAATCACATTTGTTGACTTCTCGTCGGAAACTTTACTGCAAAGGAGTGCTGCGTTTCTTCTTGATGTTTTGGGTCGTTTAAAGACGTCATTTTTTGTCGTTCCCGTCACGCACTTTTCGAGTCGATTTAACATCACTCCACCAAAACGAACACCAAGTATTACAAAAGACTTTAATGAATACGCCGCACATTTTCTGAATTCAATCAACAAAGTGAAGGAAGACACTTCTTTGTGTTTTATTGAGAAATGTGACGAAGTATTCAAAGTGATGCATTTGGCGCATTTTCCCGTCATGAGTGACGCATTGTTGACTGGAAATGGAGTGACTGTACTTTCACAGAATGCAGAGATGATAGCAAATGAGGCGGATTACACGTATGATGTTGCGTGTGCTGATATTGCCGAATATGTTGCACGACAGAACATCATCATAGTGTCAAACAACTCACAGAAGAAAATGTTGAGTGAGTGTTCCGATTGTGAACAAATTTATAGTTTGACGGATTTCATTCGAAAATATGTTGAGATGAAGACAACAAGGCGATACGTCAATGTGGCACTTGCAGAGAGTGCAGTGCGACAGAATGTCGAGACGGTAGAGGCTGTTGCATCGAAGACGTTTTGTGGAGTGCAGCGATTGTTTTTGTGTGTGTTATGTGTTGTAGAAGAGTGGAGTTGTGTTGCACGAATACTTGAGAAGAACACTTTTGAGTATGTCGAAGTGACTGACACACAACACACAATAGCAAGTCTGCTGTCTTGTACAAACACAACACAACAACAAGAAGAAGAAGACAAGAATTGTGCGTCTGACAGAACTGCAAACAAAATCAACGAAATTGCAAAACGTGTTGAAGGGAGAAAGTGTAGTGTGTGTTGTGGCGATGGGAGAGAAGGGCAGTACGTCTGTACAATCCATTTCATGTGCAATGAATGTATCAAGCAGTGGAAATACACAACTTTTTGTGCGTGTCCAATCTGTGCATTGTACTTTGTTGACTGACACATTCAAAATGACTCTTTTTGTATTCTTTTTGTGTTTTCTCCACATTCACTTTCGACACTTTTTGAAACTTTTTAAAACTTTTTAAAGTGTGTTGGTGTTATTTTTGTTATATTCACAAACAAATACTTTGACTCTCAAACAAAACAACAAAATAATAAAATAATTAGATCTTCTCAAGTCTGAAAACGACAAACCTGTCGACTGTCATCTCGTCTTTTGAAGTGCCACACGCCGTCTCACGGGTGTCCCCATATTCATACGAATGCTGTTTGCACCGACACACCATCTTCATCTCTGGCTTTCTGAACCACACTTTGATGTCCCCTTTGCCCACATCAAAGAACTTTGTCCCCGCCTTCTTCCCAACCAACATCGCAACATTACACATCCCACCACGAATCGGATATTTCTTGTAGTTCGCAACACCATTCTCTCGAAGACAAAACACAAAGGCGTTGTCGTCACGTGTGAACTCCCCCGTTTTCTCGACTTTTGCCTTCACAACAACACCAAAGACTGTTGTCCCACACACAATGACCAGAACAAATCCATCGCACCCACTTATCCGCTTCACTAGTTTCTGACTGCAATACCGCGATGTGTCATACGCATAATCAAACACCCCACTCCCTACACGACTCTCACTCCAAACACCAAGTTGGTTCCGTTCTGCTGCACTCAACACATCAGACTCAAATGACACACTTTGGGACATTTCAGTCACACTTCTCACATTCGTCGACAAACTGTGAAACCCTTGACTCTCTTCATATGACTCGTTTCCCCCTGAAAAACTTGTTTCTAAGTCTGTTGATTTGTCGGTCTTCTCATTTGTATATATTGTAACTACATCACTGGTCTCCTCCTTCACTTCTTTACTACTATTAGTATTGTTACAATTGTTATTGTTGGGTTCTATGATTGTGGTGTATGGTGGTACTTCAGGCAATTCACTGTTCTCTTTCTTCTGTTCTTCCACAGCCACAGTGGTGTTGTGTCCACTTCCTTTCTCAGCACCTTTTGCGTAGATTGGCTTCGGACACTTCTGTGCAACACCCCGTTCAGTCTTCTCAGTGCTTTTGCTCTCTTTGATGTTCTTCTGTTTCTTCACTGGTTTGCTTTTCGTCTTCTTCACGTCTTTCTCGTCATTAAAAGGGTTGTGTGGCGTCTCTTCTGTTGTCTTTACAATGTCATTAACAGCAAATATCGACGACTTCTTGCGCATCACAATTTCAGCTTTTCTCTCTTCGAACGTGTCAAGGATCTGCGCCTTTCGAAATGTGTTTGTTGTAAGCTCCTTCTCAACACGACTCCTCTCACGATCAACTATCATTTGTAACACTTTATTTCGAAATGTTACAATACTGTCACCATCACGTTCACACGCACTCCCCGCTGACTTCAACAAGTCGACGACATCAACTAACACTGCAACGGTCTTCTTGATCGCACGTGAAAACTTGACGCAATTCTCTTCACTCTTCTCTTCATTCAACACACACTCATTTAACACAGCTATTGCACTATCTTCATCTAATGTGTCGATGTTGTGTGGAAACGTCAGTTGTGCCGTTGTGATGTGTTCTTCCATCGAGTGTTGAAGTGTCATTATCAGTGCGTTGACGTCGGGGAGGTCATTGCGAATGAACGTGTACGCGTCATTTGTAGTGTTTGTCTGTTGTGCGCTCATCAGAATTTTTTCACTCGGAATTTTCAAGTTGGTCGTCTTTCGCTTTTTTCATCTTTTGAAAATCAAAACCAAAAATTAAAAAAATCGGCAAAGTCAACTCTTTTCTGAGTAATTCGATTTAATCACATTCGTTTTCTTTTTTTATTTTTCTATTTTGAAACTTTTTACTTTTATTTAAATCTTTTTAATAAATAAAACTTCTCTTTTTCTTCTCTTTTTTTGATTATAATATTATATAGTTCATAATAATTTAGATATTATATATACAATAACTTAACAGAAACAATAAAAGTAAGGAAAATAAAACTTAAGGTGACCTTCGAGATTGTCACGACCCAAGTAATCCTAAGATCTTTTGGGCCGAATTAATTATTTTTTTTTGTAAATCGGCATTTTACTTTCCTCTTTACCAAATAACAAAAAAATATTTTTTAAAATTTCACAATTTTTTTTCTGAATTTACACATTGTTGAATTGGTTAAATAAAATCATCATTAACCTTAACAGATCGTTTTATCAATTTTCATAACAAAGTTATCTACGCAATCAAACGTTCAAATAAACAAAAAAATCAAATATACAACAGTGTTGATACTTTAATAATTCTCAAATTAAATATCCACTTAAATAATAGTTGTTTATTACATTGATTATATTGATTGTAAATAATAACTTTTGTGTAATGACTATGATATACAATAAAACAAAAATAAACGATTATCATCAAGTTCATTGTGTAACTACGTCGATGTACACTATTTTCGTGAAACGACTTTTGTTGATAATAACATATAAGAAAATTGTTATATATGATTATTCTTTTATAACTATCGTTTTCTTGTTATTCATGTAAAAAGACACAATTAAACATATATACCTTAGTAACACCACAACATTTATTATTATATATAATAGAAACATGCATTGATTATTAATATCAATAATTTAATAACAACAGATGATATATCAGGTTTCACTGTTAATCACTACATTTTCATTTTTATAAAATGTCAAAATAAAAGGTGATAAATTTTTAGTGTGAAAACTTGTAACATCAAACCTGAACTTGAAATAATTACATTAAAATTACTGGAATAACACAGTTTAGAACATTTTTGCTTATAACTTGCTTCTCTCTCATATATATACATAAAATATAAAAATAAATATTTTATCATCAAAAAGTAAAAGCAGATGATACAAAAATAAAAAAATTGATTTCAGTTCTTTGTTGTGGTACATTAACTTAGTTGTTTCAACAAAAATGAATACACTTTCATGATTATTTTAAAATTCAATTCCATACATATTTATCTATAATAACTGTTATTTCTCTAGATCATACATAAAAGTGCATTAAAACATAAATGTTTGTTTTTGGATTTATAATACGATGCACATATAATCTAAGTAATACACAAACGTTTAATAACAATTCAATTGCTTTCAATATTAATAATAATAAAATAAAAAAAATTAATTAAATTTATAAAATATATTTAATCTTATCTAAGAGACAACACCAATGTAATTAAAAAACAAATTGGTTTATTATCATCATTTTTAATTTGTTCATATGTATATTTGATTATGTATCACAAACAAACTTCATCTAGTTGTTGAATATTTTAACCAGTAAATATATAATTTATTTAAACTTAACATGTACACAAGGGTGTGAACCACAAGTCGTCAAAAATAACCATTCACATTCTTTTTATACTATAATAATTTTGTATTTGTTTAGTTTGAAATTATCTGTTTACACACTCAAAAAGTTTACACATTTAATAATTTTATCCTTTTTTACAATGAACGTATAGAGTATAAAAAATCATTTTATTTTAATTATCAAAATACAAACATTAAAAGTAAATGTATAATCATGTTATTATTTCACTATTCAAAAACAGTTGTGATGTCATTTTCATAATGTGCTATTTATGTATGTAATCAGACATAATAAATTAAAAAGATAATACATATTCAATAAAGATATTTCCATGTTATTATCGACAGTGAGTTATTGGAAAATAATCGTTTTTAATGTAGTTTTACAATTAAAATAGTCACACCCGTTCTAAATATAAAAGATATATTCATAAATCAAAAATATGTCAAAAACAATTATTATCTTTGGTTTATGTTTACATCAAAAATTCCATTTAAACATGATTGTTAATTGTTTATTTATCATTCCATGTCTTGTCATATTGGTAACTATGTGTGTGATTAACAAAAAATACATTTTTAAATTAAAATACAATTGTTTAAATATGAATATTTTAAAAGAAATACAATTATTTTTTTGTTTACCAAATAATTTTTTTTGTAATAACTTTTTTTTAACATAAAAAATAATTAATTAATTATTTTTTTATTCATAATTATTTGACACGCATTTCAAACCTTTTTTTACAAGTTGTTAATTATTTTACGTATGTTTTTGACTTTAAATAATTATTGTCAGCCCAAGCATTTTGATGGATCTTCAAGGGCGCCTTTAGCCCAAAGAAATTTATATATTTTTCTTTAAAAACATGGGTTTTTACTTAAAAAACAAATATTTTAGAAAATTGACTTTTATATAAGTATAGTTAATTAGTTTAATATAACAATAGTAAATAATTATTTTTTAAGCTAAGGTTAATTTGATGGGTGAAGGGTTAATGGCCAAACTGTTGTTATAATTGTTTATTATTATCCATAGACACTAAAATAAAACAAGACACATACTTTAATCACATTCCAAAACCCTGAGAGAATTTAATAAATAGCATACAAAAATTTATTTTGTTTGTATTTCAACATCGTATAAATAGATTATTGGGTTATCTGTCAATAATAAAAACAAAATATACAATTAGAAAAAAGAAACAATATAAAAGCAAGAATTTAAATATCAATCAAATCAATAAAAGTATGGCGACACCAAATCAAAATTACATTGTAATTATATCAGACAATTTATGTGTTAGACTAAATGGGGGTCATTTATTATCATCCAAGCTTAAATATCAAACAGCTTGTAAATATGTGTATACAAACTTTTATGAAAATGATACACACAATTAATACTAAAC
>NW_004191758.1:17408-26579 GCF_000330505.1 Entamoeba invadens IP1
CGCCTTTCCCCATTTGGTCACAAAATCAATTTCATAATCAATACACAAGTTGTTTCTTCTTTTTTTAAACATCGATCATATTAACCACATAGCAAACAATCAAACGTAACGCCGGCTCGAATTGGGTCGGCAAACAATGTAATCGAAAAATATATCCTCTTGAAATGTGTATTGCCAATGTGACTCTTTTATTAATTTAAAAGAGTCCCTCTTTGTTGTACAAATTAAATTAGACTGCCGAAACAAATGAGTGATTAAATAAATAAGTTGATAGCGCTTATACGGCAACAAATATTACAGTCTAGCAACAAAATATAGAGGTATGAGCGCTTCTATTTAAAATAATATATTATTATAAATATGATACGGAGTATTATAGAAAGAAGAAAAGAGAAAGAGATGAGATATGAGATTACGAAAAAAGTCGCTTGGATAATATTGATTGATTACATTGTTATTTATATTATTATTATTTTAAAACAAATATTGTTATTCAATTGGTATAATAATTGCATTAAATTAATAAAACAATAAGTAATAATTGTGTAAATAAATATTGTTTTTAATCAAATGATAAACATGTTAATGCACATCTTACAATAAGACACCACATATTATAATATAGTAAAAAGTTATTTTTTTAAAAAAATAAATATTATTTCTATTAAAGCAAATAAAACATCCATGTTACTCATTTTTTTGATGTAAATGTTTGTTTTTAGAAATGTGTAAATATTTACAAGTCAGCGCTCAAATTAATTAAAATAAAACTGTTATAATGAAAAATTTTATATGTTGGGCTGTTTTACAAATTTTATTTGTTTAGAGACAATTAATGTTTGCTGCTTAATTTGAAAATTGCTCAAAGGGTTAAGACTTAGGACCTGATTTTGTGGCCTAAAAAGATTTAACACGTTTTAAATAATTAGACACTATAATACAAGTCAAATAGCATTATTATTATTATTATTGTATTTTATTATATAAACAATGTTTTAATAACAAACACACAACTTTTTTAGTTAAGTTCATTAGATGTACTTAAAGAAACATCATCTTTGTTATACTTCGTATAATCCATCTCAAATTTAGGAGGGTGTAATTCTTCTTTTGAAGGTTTTTTCCTTAGAACAGCTTTTTGTTTTTTATCTCCTTCAGTGCCTGTTTTCTTAGTCACTTTTTTCTTTGTTATTTTTCCACTTTTTGTTGTAACTTTTTCTTCTTTTTCGTTGTGTTCTTCTTCGACTTCTTGTACTGTTAGTATCTTTTTCATAATTTTTCCATTAAAATTACTTTCGTTTTCTTGAATAGTAGTTTCTATATTTTCAATTTCATTTTCAGTATCAACTTGTTTGACTAACACTTTCTTTTTTGTTATTTTCCCTGAAGGAATACTTTTTTCTATTTGATTACCGTTTTTGTCATCATTCAATTTAGTTACAATTTTCTTTGTCACTTTCCCAATTTTCTCTCTTTTTTGAACATCACTTTCTTCGTTGACTTTTTCAATTACTTTTTTACTTATTTTTCCTGTTGGAACTTTAAAGTCTTCAATTTCTTCTTCGACTTTTTTCTCTCCAATTGTTTGATTTGTTATTTTGTCACTCGAAACTTCTTCTTTTGTATTTTCAATATTTGTTGTGTCGTTGATTTCGGGCGAATCATTTTCATATTGCTTTTCTTCGATTATAACTTTTTTCTTAATAACTTTACCAACCTTCCCACTTGATGTTTTTGTTTTATTTTTTATATCATTGACGTCACTACTTATTTTTTCTATATTTTCTTTTTCATATATTTCATTTATGGATTGTTTATAGTTTTTTTCGTCCATTATTTCGGCCCTTTCAACTACCTTTTTGATGGAAATTTTACTAACCAATTTTATGTCTTTTTTACTCTCTTTTGGTGTTTCAACATTCTCCATATTGTGTTGAAGTTCTTTTTCATCACTTGTTTCTATTGTTTTAATATCGTCAATTGTATCTTTTTTGTCACCCAGACTGTCCTTCAGATTTTCAAATTGCACATCTTTTATTTTTTTGTGTTGTTCTATTCCAGAAAATGTTATCAAGTTTTTTTCGTTTTCGTGTGTGTTGTTTTTTTCAAGTATTTTAATGTCGTTGCTTTTTGTTGTGTTATTTACATTTTTCTTTTCTTCTTTATCAATTTGAATTGTTACATCTTTATCGCTTTGTATTGTGTTTTTTTCTTCTTTTACATCTTTCTTCTCTTTTTCTTGGTTTTGTTCGATCAAAAATTCTTCTGATTTTTGTTTTGCTGTTTCTATTAGAACTTCACTCTCTTTTTTGTCTTGTTGTTGGGTTTCTTTCTCTTCTTTAAAAATTTGTTGATTCACCTTTGAACTCTTTTTCAGATCATTGACATCTTTTATACTCCGTTTCTTTTTGTTGTTAACAATCTTCTTCTTTTTGATATCTCGACTATGACTAAAACAGCAGCAAAAACAAGAACCCTCGTCATCCGACATCCAACAACTTTTTAGTTCTTATAGTTACTGTTTTTTTGTTTTAGAATAAAAAATGTGTTATAAATAATTTTTTATAGTGAAAAATTAGTTGAATTATAACTGTAATTATCTTATATGTTTTAGATAATTGAAAATACAATATATAATATTTGAACGACCAACAACGAGTTAATTTAAATTTAATATTCCATGGAACTTGTTACAAATTAAAAAACAATATTCGATATAGAGACGTGACTTATTTTTTAAATAAATTAAATAACTAAAAATAAATGGTTTGTATTTATTATAAGTTAAACTGATATTTTACCAGCAAATTAAATATTATGATTTACAATATTATTTATAACAAATAAATATTATCATTATGTATTAATTATAAACAAAAGATCTTACAATCATTAATTGATATTAAATCTAAACATAATAATTGTTTATTAAAAAAAACAAATAAATGTTTATTTAAAATTATTCTATTAAAGGGTTTCTTGAGGATAAGGTGTATCCTCAGGATTAAAGCTATCCTTATTAAAAAATATTTTTCTGAGGATACAAAAAACAAATCCATAAGGTTCAGTTCCCCATAAAGCCCACTTTCATAACTCAAGTTATAATTTACACTTAATATTTCGAGTCAAAGTTCAAATTTTAAATGATGGTAATAATTTGTCATAAATGCCAAAAAAATAAATACAATCAAAAAATCGCCACAATAATCAGTAAACAAAAACAATAATTATATCTCGCGAACTTGAGACGGGAAATAATAAAGTGTGAATTGTACTTGTTCACATTATAATTATAAACTTATTGATATTATTTTCGAATCCGTCTTTATAACATAATGATTGAAATTTACATTTAAATTGATAATTGTTTTTTTATCAAAATGAAAATTGAAAAAGTCGAAAACACTGATTTTCTAAAAATGTGATTTTAAAATAACAAATTTATAAATATTTTTGTAATTTATGCAATTATTCAAATTTATTATAATAACAAAGTTAATCATATTGTGTATATTTTAATATGAATGTTTCATTTTGATATCAACTTGTGTTTTAAACAAATTTACAGTTCTGAGGATGGCAATTATTTTCTGAGGATGACAGAAATAGAAAGTTTACACTTTTACATCTGTCTGAAATGTATATTGAGTAAGGTACTATTTTTGAATATGGGAACACGTCATTTCAATTCTTAGATGTTTAAGTCTGTGTTAATAATGTCTGTTTGTTACACGACTTACCATCCTCAGAGATATTTATAGCACTGCCATTATTGATTTAAAATTCTATAAATAAAATTATCAAAGAATTTTTATAAAGTGAGTTTTGTTAATTGATTATATCAAAAATCGTCAAAACACAACAAAAACGCCAATTAATATATATAATTAATTAATAAATTGAACACATTTCTATTGAGAATTGATATTGTATAAAAAATAATAATATAAACATATATTTCTTGTGTGTATATGTTTTGAAAAATAAATAAAACCGTTTTAAACAAAAATGATTTTATTTTAAAAATTTGTTTATTTATCAATCGTTGTTTTATCGATATCCAAAACCTCGCGTTTTGAATTTGCGCAAATACATAAATTGTCATCGCATAGAGTATACATTATAAATACGTTATTTGCTATCAATTTATATTGTTTGAAATTTCATAAATTGATTTTTAATAAATTGTATTTTTTGTGAAAAAAAGATTAAAAATTGTTAGATTAATTTGTTTTGTGATTTTGATTAAAAAATCGACTTTTTCGATAATTTAAATGTCTGTCAAATGTTTTCCTATAAACCAAAGTTAGTCTTGTGGTAAATCAAAAAATAGAAGTAGATTATTTTTTTGTAAAAATCAACTGAAAGAATCATCTTTCAAAAAATCCATAAATAGCATTTTTAAAGAAAATCATGTGTTTCAAAATATACCTTTTTGATCTTAGGCAAAAAAATCCAAATTGAAAGAAATTATGTTTAAGATATTTACCATCCTCAGAAAAATTAACAATCCTCATGAATCCCTTAAAGACACTTTTCAATTAACTCGCCGACATACCTAATCCCCAACAAACCAATACTGTTAAAAAGAGCAGTGTTTTTGTTTTTTGAAAAAAAATATATTATACAGTGTATTTTAATTGTTGTAAAATGAAAATGGAATAACGAGTTCAAATCGTGAACTAAAAAACAAATGAAATGTGAAAAAAATGAAAAAAATATAAAAATTTATGACAAAACGTAAAAAATGGCAAAATAAAAATACTTGTAAAATGTAATAACATTTATTCCAAAACAAATAAATATGTTTTTTATACACTAAACAAAAAAAATTGGTTTTGAGTTGAAATGAAATACAAATTGCAAAAGTAACATGAACACATTAGTGATAATTAAAAAAACAGACAAAATTTATGTACACACAACAGTCTTTATAAAAAATATAAACTTTTCAAAAAAACCATTTTATTAACTGTGTATTTTTTCAGACAGTACGATGTAGCAAGATTTTTGACTGTTTTTTCTGTTTATAATATATTTTTATCATCTTTCGGTATTTACTATACTGTGACTAATCTTTTGAAGAGTGTTTATCAAAAGAATTTAAAATATAACAACCAATCATTAAAAACAGTTTTTAGTGTTAAATATATATTGTTTTAAAAACAATTTCCCTCTATTACAAATAATCCACATATTTTTTATATTGTTGTCTGACTTCTTGTCCAATACATGGACTGTTTAACCAATCGTTTGTTAATGACCTTTGATATTTTGATGTATACAGTTACTTATTTTAATAATCTATTGAAAAGAGTGTTTAAAATGAATAAAGTAAACCATAACTATGTTTCTATTTTTTTCAAACAACAAAAAATCAAACTTCTTTGTTTATCAATGCTATTTTATTGATTTATTTGGTGTATATTTTTAATTTTTGTTGTTTTTTTCATTATATGTAATTTATCTTTTTGTTGTCAATTAAAATTTTTAAATTATTATTATTATTATTCTTTATATTTGAATTGCTTGATAATTAATTGCAGAAACATCACTTTCTATAAAAGCGATGCATAATGGATTCATTTTATCGTTATTATATTTAACAACTATTTCGACTCTATCATTTTCACTATGACACAGAAGCATGTTACTCAATGTTAATAATTACCGCTATTATCAATGCGTCATTCAGTGAAAATAATTAATTCTGTTTTTTCTTGTTACCACTATTATTATTTGTTTGTTTTATCAAACACAAAAAAGCAATTATCACATTAGTTATGTGTGCTTTTTATCATCATTTTTAGATTTTATCAAAAATTTTCTTGGAGTTGGCATATAATAGTCTATCTCGATAAAATTAACTATATTTTATTATGAACAACCATTTTTATTAGTCATTGTTTGTATTTTTATATTATTAAAATTTATACCGTAAATCCGGAAATAAATGGTTCACCATTTCCAAAACAATTAAAAAAAACTAAAATTTCAAATTTGATTCTTTTTTAAAAAGATACTAAAATAATAACATTTTTAAATTCCCAAAAATGCAGAATGTGCTTTTTTGACTCAACACTTTTCAAAAAAAGACCAATAAACCACAAAAAGTATCTTTGAAAAATGTTATTTGGGTGTGTAATCCCCAGAACAATAATTCACTATTTAAGAACGCATGAAAAAGGTTTAATTATAAAGCCCAAACATCCTTTTGATACTCAGTTTCTTCCATTTTCAGTTTAACAAGAATGAATTTATGTTAGATAAGGCACATTAATCAAAGAAAAAGAAGGGGTGTTTAAAATGTGTGATTTATTAGCAGAAGTCTCCAAAATCGTATGCCTAAATCCACGCGTCATCACTTTTTAACCAAAAAAGAAATTTGCTCATATGAACATGAGTTTATAGTCATTCTCATCTCTTTTTTACCTTCTTTTTGGACAACACGATTTTGGAGACCCCTGTTTATTAGAATTGTAAACAAATACCACATTATGTTTTAATAATCAAATACATCATTTGCAAAAACGAACCTCTTTCTAAAAAAGTAACACAGTAGAAATTCAAAACGAAACAGTTCTCAAAACAAAGACAAACTTTGACAAAACGATAATTAATTTTCCGCCACATTTCAAAAAAATAAATACCTGTCAACAATGGGAAGAACGTTTTCTTTCAAAATGGCAAAAATTCGATCTTTCAGAGAGTTGATTGAAAGTGGTAAAAGCAAAAGGGAAGCAGCAACTATTTTGGAACTAAAATTTACCACTCTATTGAGATGGGACAAACAATATGATGTGTTTATTGTGCAAGCGAATAAAAATATAAGAAACAATTTGAATGGGCAGGGGAGGAAACCAAAAAATGTTGAACACTACGAAAAGTTGGCACGTTTTGTCAACAAAAAAAGAGCCAAAAAGAAAATCGTTACAACCAAATTATTGATGCAATACTTTTGCTCAAAAGTTGTTCCAAATCACACACCTTCACTTTTGTCAAAAAACAAGTGGTTATACACATTTTTGAAAAAGAAACATCTGTCCATAAGAAGAATCAACAACAGGATCATACAAACGAGAAAGGAAAACAAAGTCGACAAGAGAGAGGAAACGATTAACCACCTCAACACAATGAGTGAAGTGTGTCAATATTTTGAAGATGACGCAATAATAAACATGGATGAAACGGCTATAAAGTTGACAGATGCAGGAAACTACACGATAACGGAAAGTGGAGAACAACATGTTTCCGCGCTTCTTCTCGGAAACGAGAAGGAAACAATTTCTTTTGTGGCAGCAGTGTCAAAGTCCGGAAACGTGTTGAAACCAATGATCATCCTAGGGAAATTGAAAAAAGTGCCGAAAAGTCTTGAATGTGATGCAATAGTGGAAGTCAATGAAAGTGGGAAAATGAACGAGGAGCTGATGGTATCTTGGAATGAAAAATGTCTTCGTCCTTATATGGAAGAGCACCATATTGAAATGGTAGCTCTAATATGTGATGGTTATGGATCCCATCTCACGGAACACGTTGTTAAGCGCCTGGCTGAAGTCGCTGACATTTTTATACTCCCTTCCAACTCCACGGGTTTCTGTCAGCCGTTGGATTATGGTATATTTGGATGGTTTAAAACACAATCAAAGGAAGAGTATTTGAGATGGTACAATTTAAATAGCAATCGTGCAGGTCGTGTGACCCGTGGAGAAAAAAGGAAGGAGTGTATTATGAGATCTCTTCAGATCTATAACAGAATTCCAACAGAAATAAAAAATTCTGTTGTTGAGTCTTTTTTCAGGTGTGGGATTTGTGCTGGTACGTTAGAGGAGAAAAGGGTTAATATGAATCCGGCTTTGGAAAAAGTTGTTTTTTCTTTTATTGAGGAATGAAAAATGTGGTTTTATCAATTCCAAATGAATATTTGAATTAATTGTTTGTTTTATTTTTTATAAATTGTTTTCACTTTTGGTTAGTTTTTTAAAACTGCACTTTTGGGTTTTTTATTTGTTTTTGCGTTAAAAACATGATAATTGAACCATTAATTTATGGAAGATTTAAAAAAATGAACCATTTATTTCCTGAAAAAAAATGAACCATTTATTTCCAGATTTACGGTATAACTTTCGAGCAGGACACAAATTCAATTTAGATATTAAAACATTTTTTTGAAATTAAATACAGAAATTGAATATTTAAAAACTATAAGTTATTACCATAATCAATCTCAGTTGATTTTACACAATGACACTTTCACATAGAGATTGATTCAACTCATGGCTGGATTGAATGAGTGACATTTTTAAATATTCGCTGCGTTTTGTGGGTTTCTTTAATATATTTAAAAGTCAAAATTTGTTGTTATAAATTAATTGTTTCAAAATGCTACATTTAAGTTTTTTATTGTTAAATTGTGTTGTATTTATTAAATAATAAATCAAATGATTAATTTGATAACTTTCAAATTTGCTTTCTTTTATATTTGCCAAACATTATTTTCAATTACAAAATCAAACATCAAGTGGTCGCAATTGACTGTTTATGGGGTAATACAACCACAACAACAAAACTATATTACGTATCCGAAACGTCAATTTGATTAACGTAAATATAAAAAAACAACCATTGTTCGAGTTAACAAATATTTTTAATTATTTTTTTGTTTTTAACTAATGTTTTAGAAATGATACAAAATGTTTTTTTCAACTTTTAACAATAAATATTATATATTACTATAATTTGCTAAAGCCGACTTTTCCCACCAACTCTATATTATTTTGGTTGTAATTTTTGTTCTGTTTTGCTTTTAAATTTTTATATAAAAAAATAAATGCACAAAACGATTTTTGGTATAAAAAATAAAAATAATTCCATTATGATAATTTTATATTATTTGTTTTTATCTATTTTTTCAGGAAAATCACCTAATAATATTTCAAAATTTTTTAAACAGTTTTGGGACAAATTTTTAAAAAACTGCTAAAAAGAGCAGTATTGTGTTGTCGGCGAGTTAAATTTTGAAATATTAAACAAAATTAATATAAAGTTTTGTATGGTATTGTTAATCCGAAAAGTATTTATATACCGTGTTATTATTTATGATGGAATTGGTAATATGTATTTGGCTTATCATCATCATTTCATTATTTTAAATCATAAATATCAGATAAATAA
>NW_004191758.1:26679-29225 GCF_000330505.1 Entamoeba invadens IP1
TTTTAAAATAAACTAAAAACAATTTAGTTAAAAGGAGAAAATCCTTTAATTTGTTGTTCTTTTATATTCGTCACACTACCTTGTATTTGAGGCACTTCTTCGACTGCAGTATTCATGTCTCTATTTTCCAACAAAGGGTCTTCTGTTTTATCAATGAATTTTCTTCTAAAAGTTGATGACACTTCTCTTATTCTCTTCATTCTCAAAATCAGCTTTTTTTCGCCTTCCAACATGACTCTAATTTTTTTACTGCTTTTATTTTCTTCCATTTCTGGCCAGATCATTTTCTTCTCAGTATAAATGATTTCCTCCATACTATTTCTCTCTCTAAATTTGATTCTTACAACAAATTCAGTATTAACGCAAATTGGAATAATAAATCCTTGGAACCACCCATCAGGATAATGACTTGTTTCATCAAAGGTTTCTGAATACATCCAGGACGTACTATACACCTTTCCTTTATAACAAATCTCTGCTGCTGGAAACAAGTAGTTTGTGTTCCACATGAGCCCATCAAACTTTTTCAATTTTTCAATATCAATTTCGCATGGAAATTCGGTGTTAGAGTAGACGTCATTAAGAGGTGGTATCAATTCGGGTCTCACGTGATGATACACACTCTCCAAACACTGAATTTCAAAGTCAAACCCGGTTCCACTGTCTCCACTGATTTTAACTGACGTCTTTTCATTCTCGTAAAAATCGGGGACGACGTATTGTGTCGACGCAATGAGTGTCCCGTCGCCCTCTGACTTGATCTTGTCGAACAAGTGCAAAGAGATACTCAGCGTCTCGCCGACTCGCGCTTCGACATATAAAGTTTGCGATTGTGAAAGACAGTTTTTTATATAGTTGAATAACACTAACTTCGTCACCCCAGTCCTCGCTCGCATCGACTCACTTCGCACCGCTATTTTCATGTTGTTACCAATTCTTGCAATAAACTTGTTGAGTCCAAATTCCTGTGAAATAGCTCGCTCGAGCCCGACAATTGGTTTCACTTTGATCTGCAAAAGCGTTTTTCTCTCGGGGGAAATTTGCTGTAAAATTTGTAACGACGAAATCCCACGAGAAATGCATTTCGCACTAAACAGCAAATACCCACGTGGATTTATTTGAAGTAAATAATAACGGAATTCGTCATTCATTAAAGGTGGTACTTCCCACTTAGCACACCCTAACATATCATTGGACGTTAATAAATGCCAAGTGTAGAATTGAAATGTGACTGTTTTTGAAGGTATGAGAGTCACTCTTTGAGTGTAATTATAGTCGGGTTCAGTCGTCATCATTTTACAGCGCGTTTCGTAAGAAGTTTTGTTAATATAAAATTTGATATATGGATTTGAACTCATTGAATCAAAACAAGGAACATCACGAGCACAAATAAAAGTCAGGTCCACTAACATAGAATAATCAATTGACATGAATGTTATTAAATATACAATTATTAAGTTTCTGAAATGCCAATTTACACCCCCTTTCATTCAATAATAATTCTGTATTATATTGGATTATTCCGAATTAAATAATGGTTTATTTTTTGTATTAAGATTAATTATTTAATGAACAATTAACTCGAATTCTTCATTTATAATTTTAGTTGTTTAGTTCAATTAAAATATTTTGTTATAACAAAAACATATCAATTTACTATATTATGATATATTTAAATTGTTTTTATAGTTAAGAGTATTTTGTTTGTGTTATTTAAAAAGTGTAGTTGACCAAATAATTATCAGAGACCAAATAATTGTAAGAAGGATATATTTCCCGTTAATTACCTTGGAAATGACTAATGAAAAAAGTGGAAAAAAAGGTACACCAAATAATGGTAAGAAACCCATTTCTATTTTTAAAATAGTTCTTGATTAAGGTTTTAAAACTATTTATTTTACTTCTTACAATTATTTGGTTAAAATTAAAATTGTTTTTGGATTTTTTTGTCGATTCATTTAATAATAATATTTATTGTTTTATAGATGTATATATGTTATTGAATTTGATATATTGTTAATCTATTTAATTAATGAAGGCCCCGTAGCACAGTCGGTAGTGCATCGTACTTATAGAATAGAGATATGCGAGGGTCGCGGGTTCGATCCCCGCCGGGACCATTTTAATTACATACACAATTATTTACTTTCAATTTTTAATAAAAATATAATAAATTTTAAATATTTAATTAAAAAAATTGAAATTAAATTATTTAAAGACCAACAGAAAATTGTCGTACACATTGTTTTATGGTATTTTTCTGTATAAAGTCGGGTTTTTATTTTTTCAAAACCCTAATTTTTTCCTGATTGTTTAGTCAAATTTTATGTGAAAAAATATTCCCGATTTTTTGGTTTGTTTGATACTAAAATCACAAGTGTACGACAATTTTCTGTTGGTCTTTACACATAAAATATTGTTCTCGTTTTTAAATTGATTTGTTTTTACAGGGATATTTATTCATTTTTTGATGATTTTCCCTTTTTGGCTTTTGTAATGATAAAAACACAATAAACTTTAAAAAACGGAAATACATTTAATAAACT
>NW_004191758.1:29325-43730 GCF_000330505.1 Entamoeba invadens IP1
AATAAATTTAACTACACATATAAAATAATAATAATTAAATTATATAAATATTTAAATTTCAAATATTCAATATATATCATCGCAATCCGATTTATTTTAAAGTTTAACAAATAGATTGTTCAGATATTATATTCTTGTTGTTTGGAATATATTAATTGGATATTTTGTTTTTTGAAATGTTTTAAATAACAAATAGATAAATTTTTTTTTCAAATCAATTCAACAATTATTATTATATCATGTGAGTTATTAATTATAATCTTATTAAACTTTATTAGAATAATTTAATACTTAATTTAAACTTAATTTATAATAAATTAAACCCAAAACTGAAAAACGCCAAGAAAATGGGTTATCATTGGTCTTCCACACTTCTTCTATTAATATTCTTTTTTTCTTCCATTCAACCTTCACTGACATTTGAAGACGAGAAGACCTACACTTTAGCTTTAACAATGTGTGTTGCTCCGAAGAAATATGACATGGTTTCCTTTACTATTGATTATCTATTAAACGCGTATTCCTTTGACCATTCGAACATCAATATAACATTTTTCATCACACGTGGCTGTGTCGATTGTGACTTTGAAGGGTATCACAAGGTTGTTGATGCACTAACATTACGAGGTATAACGGTATATGAAGTGACTCTTCTTCCCATTTCCTTTCGAAATGATAAGACGTTTCGCGAAGCTGCCGACAAATTTGAGAGTTGGGTGGTCGACTTTAAAAAGGAAGACGCGAACAACAGACCGTTTCATCGATGGAAACATTTTACTAAAGATAACGTCATCAATTATTATTCACTCAATTTGGCGCTCTACGCCAAAAACACTATTAACCCGGACTTCATCATGTTTCTCGAGGACGACACGTCGTTCGACAGAAAGTTCTTTCAACTGCTTTATTCGCTCTTTTCGAAGTATCACGACGGCGAAAACGTGTTAATTCGGACAATCATCGATCGATTCAATTTGTTCAGTCGAGTCATCCCACCGGGAGGAACAGAGTGTCTCCCCGGATTCTTTGGAATACTTCTTGGTAGAAAAGAGGCAAAAAGGTTCTTTAAAATGTACAAGTATGATAAGTATGCAGTCTGCGGTGACGCTTTTAACTGTTACATGTCGGAGTTTTTGAAATTGCCAACACCTGTGTATCATTGGGGAAAACACTTGTCTAAGGATGTCAACTGGGACGTCTACTGGAACATTAAAGATATGTTATATTGGGAGGGGTTATGCAATAACTGAATGGCTGTGTTTTTTAATTAATATGTAAATTGTTTATATTTGTTACACTTAAAAACATTTGTTTCATATTCAAGGGTTCTATAACAACAAAATATTAATTATCAGGGATAAAAAACTGCTTCCTTTTTTTAAATCTCTTTATTTTTATTTTAATATCATTAAATAGATTCAAATGTTATTAATTTAATAAATAGCATGCTATTTTTAACTTTGAAAACAGAAGACACCTTAAAAATAATTACTGTTTAATGTGGTAATATGTATTTTTTTTATTATTTTATAATTTATAATTAGTAAAGCGATAAAAAAGGTTTTAAAGAATGCATATTATTTGTCCACTTTGTAATAGTTCTTTCCGTTTTGTAATTCTAAAACTTGTTTAATATCTTAAACAAATGCATATACATTGATGTGTTATTATGTTTTTATATCAAATAAATTAAAGCAGATTGTTTTAAAGAACAAAATTAGTAAATTACTTGTAAAATGAACTTTTTTCAAGTTTAGAGCAAGGAGTAGTTATTTTCTTGGTTGCTTGCAATCTTTCGATGAGTTCTTTTAAATCTGTTCTTGACAAAATTCTGTCTTTGACACCGATTGAATATTCAACTTCTTTTCCTTTCATAGTGCACGTTATTCTTGAGTTAACCGTTTTTCCTTTTTCACGTTTAGTCAGTGTGCATGGCGAATTTCTTTCAGTCTTACTTTCTCGAATTAAAAAAGTTCCATCTATCTCACTTTCAATTTGTGATGTTGCTTGGTCTTTTGTGTAATTTGGGAAAAACCAGTCTGCGCCAACGACACTCTCCATCTTTTTCATTAATGGTTTAGACTTGAAAAAGTGTCCAAACGCATCCAAAAGATATTCAAACCTTTTCAAGTCAACTTCATTAAATAATTTGAGGTACTGTGTAATACAGTCTTCTTGTGTTGCATTTATCACATCACTCTTTTTTAGTGCAGCTACAAACTCATTGACTGAGACACTTTGAGTTATTTGTTTCTTCTCAAAATTTTTCTTCCACCAGACTGCTGCACTATCGTCTTCAAATTCGGCACTTCTTTTTATGTCAATAATTGTGTCAAGTAACGTAGTTATATTTACTCGCTTCTTCTCTTCGGTGACCCAACACTTTTTCATTGCATTTTCAATTTCAATGTTCGCACTTTCAAAGACGTAATCGAACTCGACCTTTTTCGATTCAATTTCTTTGCTTTTCATATCATTCCCACAGTTGTTTTCTAAATAATTAAACAATAAAAATGGACGGAGTCCCTCTTTTAAGTGTGAGGAGAGTTCTTGTGGCGAATTGATGTCTCTCCACTCATTAAATGGAGAGAGTTCATAAATAACTTCCCAGAGAGTCATACCAAGACTGTAAATGTCTGATGCTTTTACTGTGTTTTTAGTGCCATCCAAAACTTCTGGAGGACAATAAAAGGTCGATTCATTAACTTTTTTACGTAGAGTGGAATCCTCTTCATCTGTTGAATAATTAAAATCAGACAATTTGATTTCAAATTTTTCGTTGAGAAGGAAATTGGACGGTTTGATGTTGCCGTGGACTAACTTGAGAATTTCATGAAACCACTGAACACCCAAACAACATTGTATAAACAAATCCAATTTAAAAGAAAACGTCAATGGTTTCGAGGTGTACAATGCACTCATGTTTTTACTGTGGTGAAGAGTTTGTAAAGGTCACAGGGTATAAAATCCATTACTAAAAAAGGCTTGTTGTCTCTCACTGTTGTCCCAAGAAAAGAAACAATGTTTTTGTGATGAGAACGCTTCATCACTTCCATTTCGTTAAGATAAGAGTCAAAAAAATCGGTCACAAGAGGAAAGTTTGGAACCTTAATTGCTACATTGACACCGTTTAAACAAGCTTTATAAACATCACCAAATAACCCATGACCAATGGGTTTGGTGTCAGTGTATACTAAATCTGATTGATCAAATGTGATAACACCGGTTTGTATGGACATGTTTATCTTATTCAAGTTTAATTTGTTTATATAAATTTAAAATATAAAGTGTAGTTGATTTATAATTGGAGTTTCAAATGAAATTTTTAATAAATTTCTGTTAATGTATTTTTACTGTTTTAAAAATAAATAATTACACTGTTGAAAAAATAAAATAATAAAATATTGAAATACGTTCATTAGTAAGATTGGCCTTAAACTTTGTATTTTTATTTTTTTCAAACTAAAAAAATAAACACTCAGAGGTTTGCAAAATAACAATCCTAATTACCCACATAACCATTTTATAATTAAAATGATCATTTTATATTATAAATTCATACGTTATAACACCACATTTTCAGTTATAATTGTTTTGAAAACGTTTGAACCGTTATTTGATTTTTAATTTTTATGTATTTGAACCATGAAAATCAATATAACAGTTAAAAGTAATAATTAAACAACATTTATTCACTGTTTTTAATAAACAATTCTTTAATAATTAATAGGACTATTAAAAACTAGCTTAAAATAACTTTAATCAAGTTTAAGGTATTTGTTGTTTTGAGTAACAAAGATAGTAAATTAGATAATATTTTATTCGAAAATTGTCTATATTAACCGAATCAAACTAAACACTACATTATATTATGCTGAAATCCACCTACTATTAAAAATACCTATTTCATACCCAATTGCAAAACAATCATATCATTTAAACATTGATTATTTAATATATGGATTATAAGTAATAAAGTGCTTTATAATATGTTATAAATTAATAACAAAAAAATCAAATCTAATAATAAAAAATATCATATACAAATGTAAAACATACATACATCAATAAAAACAATAAAAATACAAATTATTACTAAAATCCTTCACAACCAAACAAATCAATAATCAAATTCATTTAAATTATCCCTCTTGTTGTCTAATTTTAGCGTCATTCACTCTAAATTGGATGATATATTTAGGTAAAATCGCTTTGGGATTAAACATAACAATTTCGTTACCTTTCGGTGAAAAATGGGAGTCATAACCCTTCTCGAGTTTTTTCCCGTCCATCCTCTTTTTACATTTGAATGATTTTCCGGGAAGTACTTGACACAATAACATCTGATTTGATTTTCTTTGTTCTGAATAAAACAGTGCGTAGTCGCTATAAAAAGTCAAGTAAATTCCACTCCCAAAGAACCCTGAGTCAAGCTGTGCTGTTTTGTTGTTGTTTTTTGGCATCAAAAATCCGCTTTTTGAGATACTTTGAATGGCGTCTTGACTACTCCCATGGAACGCCCACTCTTCTTCTCCAAACCCTTTTGCATTAAATTCAGTCTTTGTCGCATTGAACTGCATTTTAAGTGCTTTGTTCACTACAATGCCAATCTTGTCAACTACGTAATTTCCTTGCGCGCACGACATCGTCTGGAAGAACTTTGTGTGGACTTTAGCAAAGACAGAGTCGCCCTCTTGACCAAACTCAGTGGACCCATTTTGGATCCAAATAACACCAATTTCATTGTTCGATAACATCTCAACTTCTTTCATCACGTCGTAGTCTTTGACGGTCCGAATACCATCAAAATAGTCGTCCTCTGTCCACCCTATCTGAGCTAATAGGCCAGCGTGTTGGTCTACACTCACACCCATCTGTTTTTGATACTTTCGAACAAGTCGCTTCTCCTCGGGTCCGATTTTATTGGTCTCTAGAGCACTCACTAAGAGCGTTTTGTACGCATCAACCTTTGTTATCTTCTCTTCTTGCGTGTCACTGTCCTTCGCCATGACATCCTTCAAATTTGCTATCGAGTCTTTTAAAGTGTTAAACTCGACCTCCCCCTCACCGTCATGGAAATACCGTTTTCGATGAAGAGGATTTGTCAGTTTGCAATTTTTACCAAAACAACAAACAGGCTTGTCGTCCGGATTTTTTTTCGGTTGAGGTTTTTTAATTGGAGAGGCCGGAGGAGTCGATTTTTGTGGAGGAACAACAACAGCTCCACTGGAATCTAAAACGGCTTTGTCTAAAATGTCTACAGGCTGCGAACGACGCTTTGGAGGCATTTCGTGTTTTTTAAGTTTCGTGTTAAAATTTTATTAAAGTTTTTTTTAATGTTTTGATTTAAATCGATTAATAGTATAATTAATAACAAATGTATTAAATATAGTTTAATTATAAATAATTTATTTTCTATTTTTTAATATTTTGAGTTATTACCATTTTTTCAAAGACTAAAAAAAACAAAATAAAATAAATTCAATTTATTAAACTTATTTGGCATAATTATATATGGGTTGGATGACATTTTAAATATTACAAGGTATTTAATCTCAAAACCAAGCTAATAAATTTTTATTGTTTAAAAACTTTTTTTAATTTTGGATAAAAAACATGTGGAGATCTAGCACAATACATATATTTTATTCAATCTAATTATAAACAGAAAGGTGTCAATTTGTTGAGTTTCAACTAAATTTTATTTTTTTCCGTTTAGTGTTTTATTCAAAGGCATTTAAGAGTTGGTTTTATTGTTTAACTAACGATTAAATTATCATGTTTTATTGGAAATAACACAAACAACTCCAGTCAATAATATAAATTAGTTGTCACATTTCACAAATCATTATCATGTTTTGTGTTACAATAATGGTTATAACAAGAAAAGGCGCATTTAAAGCAATGATAAATCATCATATTTAATGATCTATTGATACATCAGCGTAAAATCAATGAGTTATAATTGTGTATTATTTTTGTAATTAAGAATATGATTATTCACATAACCGTTGTGTCAACAGTGTTATAAAAAATAAACATTTAAACAAAATAATTAGTGTAAACATAAAACTTTATTAACTAATAACAACACCCATTTTTAAATTTGGTTAATAAGAAAAACAAATCCATATTGTTTTTAAAACAAAATTTATATTTGAATAATTATAATTCAATATCCAGATTTGTTGAAATGTGAAATGGTTTGACAAATTGAAAAAAAAATAATTATAGTTGGGAAAACAATTATTTGCCAAGCAAATAAACCTTAGCTTAACATACCAATTCCATATTTAAAATATTACAAATATTAATTAATTGTATTGAACAAAAATATTAATAAAAAGTTTTTATATAGTTTGTTTTATCATTAATGATGATTATATTTGTAATTGCTTATCTCCGCTATAAAAATTATTATTTTTGAAAAATTTTTAAAAAAATTAATATAATAAATAAATGGTTTTATAACAATTGTTAACTTAAAATGAAAAAGTAATAGAACCATAAATTGATTCCAAATTATTAAGTTTCTATTTTTAGATTTTGTTTTGCTTTTCATAATTATCTAAATGCATAAAACAAATTAATTATATACAACTAATCTTGTAAACAGGTTTTTAAATAATGTAGATTTCAAAGATAAAAATGTTGTGCACTATAATCAAACTAACTTTATACACACCCCAAACATAAAAATACGAAATATGAGGAGATTCTACAACAGAAAACAGTAAAAAAATGGAATGCAAAAATGATAAAAATAAATATAATAATATTTAAATTATTGATTTATAAATAAAAAATATAAATTAAAACAATGAGTCAATCCAAGTGAGATTTCAGTCTTTTTGATCATTTCATTTCATCAATTTGTTGTGATTTTTGTATATAAAGGTTGATCGACTTACGTAGTCAAACGTTGGTTCTATGACTTGTATTCTCCTTATACTTTTGGTGCCACTTTCTTCGAGTTTTTTGTGTTCCAAAGGCTGTTCTTCATGTATTGCAGACTACAATTGTAACACAACATGTTCAGATACATTTGATGATGACCACACTTGTAACTCGTGTAAATGGAGTTCACCAAGTGCATTAAACCCTGAAGCATATCTCATGAATTCAGAAGGGCAGTGTCTTAAGTCAAATTCAATATTAAGTAAAAACAGGTGGATGCCCGATGATCAGTACAAAGAAGAGATCTTCCCAGGTATTCCCATTCCCATAATATTAGACTCAAATACACCACTTGATTACAGTTTTTGTAGATATCCAATGAAATACCGAGTTGGTAAATGGTTTAAGCTTAATATGACTCCTATCAAAAACAATTACATGTACGCCATTGTTGATAAAATAGTGATGATGTTGCTATGTCAATGGATATTACTAAGTCTAAAAGAGATGCAAAGAGCGGGAACTGTATGGCTCATACTTCTTCACCAGTGTCATCACGTAATGTTATTATAAAGGGAAACTTTTTTCATTATGATTATGTCAATGATGGTACACAAGAAATCGTTTTCACATTTTTCATATCAACAGACACAGTGAAAACAATCAACGCAACTTTAACAGTGACATTTTCAGTGTTTCAATTAAAAGATAACACAACAATAATTTCACAAAAAGAAACAGATGAAATGGCAAAGAATTTGTCGATTGTGAGAAAAGTGAAATACTCGTTTGACACTATTGGAATATATTACTATCCAACTTGTATGCCAACTTTTCTTTCAAAAATTGTGATTTTCACAATTACTTTTGATGCTAATTATTCACTTCTTCTCTCCACTAAAAGACCAAACAAATTGAATTACTTCCTTTCAAATAAAATTATATTCACAAATAATACTTTAACAGCAGTGTGTGTCTCAATGTGGAGTGGTTCTAAAGTGTCGACGCTTGAATTAGAACAAGAAGGAATATTAGTGAAAGTTAAAGGAGCCAAAAATGAACAGACTTTTTCATTATTTACACAAGATTATTACTCAGATGTTTTATTTACATATCAAGTCATTTGCCCGAATCACTGTCATGCAGAGAGCGGACAAGGAGAGTGTGTAACAAGTAAAGCGAAGTGTGTTTGCAAGAGTGGATATGGTGGGTTTGTTGTTAAATAATGATATCTATTGTTATGGTATAGTATAGTATTATAATAATAGAATAATAGAATTATACTTACATTAAGAGATGATTGTCATTTGTTGTGTTATTATCACGACAATTGGCAAATCAAAGATCATGACGATTTGTGCTACTTTGGATCTAATGGGTGTGATCAGTATTGTAAATGTGAAAGTGGATATACTTTTCAAAACAATTTATGTGTATCAAATTATTGTCATGATGACAACAAACTCGATATTGAAGAGTGCAAACGAAGTGAATATGGGTGTGTTCAAAACTGTTACTGTGACACTGCAAACGGGTTTTTCTTTAATAATACTAGTTTTAAGTGTCAATCCATAAATTGTGGGAATTATAAAATTGATCAAGTTCGTTGGGGTACAAATAGTCTCAAAGATGAAGAAGTTTGTTCTTCTGATACAAAAGTTGTATTACATTTAACAATAATAAACAAACTATTATTTGTCTTATTTCAATGTAATAATAAATAATAATAAACTCAATTGTAGTGTGATAGCGGTGTGAATTGTAATGATCAATGTTTTTGTATAGAAGGATATATCACCAACCCCGAAGAAACAACATCATGTAAACTCAAATCAATTGGTGGAGGAGCAATAGCTGGTATTGTTATTGGAGGAAGTGTTTTTGTTGTGATTTCGATAACTATTATAATAACAGTTATTCTACTTGTTCTTAATTACAAACAAATAGACATTGAATTGTTTAAAGAACAACAACCAACGTACCATTTCTATATCAACGGCTCTGTCAATTGTGAACCAAACAAAGAATCCAAATTTGAAGTTGATCCTGAACAACTCGACTTTGGAAACTCGACTAGTGCTACTGCTATTATGGACACTCGATACGAGAATATACATGTTAAAAATAGAAGTAGAAACAAATATATGATGGTCATATTTCACACACCAAATACTCCAAAATATGTTTTTCACTTTGATCCACAAGTTATTATAATGAGACCAAGAGCAATTAGTTGCGTCACATGTTATATGACATTATATTGTACAACTAAGTTGAAAGGAATGAAAATCCCATACACCGTTTGGTTCTCTAAAAGTCGTGGTATTCTTAATGAAATAGCTCTGTTGTTAAAAGACAAAAACTTTGAGACATGGAATAATTCAGACCAAAGAAACATGGATAAACTTTCTAAAAGCATCTTAATAAAATACCACCACAACTTAATTTTGGCAACAGATGCGGCGAGTTCGACACATATTGATATGGATGAACTTTCTATTTCTGAGAAGCCAATAGCAGAAGGAGCGATGGGACGAGTGTATATGGGGAGTTACCGAAGTGTTGCAGTTGCTGTGAAGCAGTTTCGATGGGAGAAATTGGATGAAGACGAAGTTGCTGAGTTGAAGAAGAATGTTGTTGCTGAGTGTGAGATGATGGCAAAGCTGAGGAATCCGTTCATAGCGAGTTACATTGGGTCAGTGACATACATCCCACAAGTGTCGATGGTCATCCAATTCTTCATTCTTGGCTCACTTGGGGAATATTTGCGACAAGAGAAGGAAGACTATGTCAAGATGCCATACAAATTGAAAGTGCGGATGTTGTTTGACACATCACGTGGAATGCAATTTCTTCATGAGAACAGAATCATGCACTTGGACTTGAAGCCCGACAATTTGTTGGTCAACTCACTTGACTGTAACAGCGCATGTACTATCAAAATCACAGACTTTGGAACATCGCGATTCAAAAAGAAATCAATTACTAACAGTGAAGACAAGGGACTTGGCACACCTATCTATGCAGCACCAGAGACTTTCAAAGACGAATACACGTTTGCTGGTGATGTCTACTCATTTGCTGTCACAGCATGGGAACTCTATTACCAAGTCGAACCATATGCACAACTTAAATCGATATTCGACATCAAAAGACACGTCGAAGAAGGAAAAAGACTCTCTTTTGATCAAAACATCCCGACTCTATACAAAAATATGATTATGGAATGCTGGAGAGCTGATCCTAAAGATCGCCCTTCCTTCGATCAAGTATGTAACAGTATCGTGAAAATAGACGAAGACGTTAACAACAATTTAGAAGAAGGAAATCAGAACGACCGAATTGTTGAAATTGTTAACAAACGAACAGACAGAATACAAAAGCAGATTAATAGTATTTCAGAGTAATAAAACATTAATTATTTAATATTAAGTAAATTAAAACTATAATTTAGATAAAATCATAAAAATTAAAATAAATTAAAAATATAATTGAATATAAAAAAAATTTTTACTTACAATAAAAAAATGATAACATTTGTTTTATAACACGAATTAAAAATATATACAAACAAATTTTTATCAAAAATGTAATATAGTCACCCGCTAAAAGGTGTAAATTTATGACAAATGGTCTAAAGAAACCATTTTATAGTTTTTAGAAATTATGATTTTAGATTATGTTTCAATTTGTCATTTTTTTCTTTATATTGCAAGTATTTCAAAATTAACTATAAATTTACTTTATTCTAAAACATTGTCAAAATAGATTAAAGGTGAACTGAAAATCAATTATTAATGGAAAAATGCAGTACAAATACACTTACCTGGACAATACCAGAAAACAAAAAGACCAAACCTGCACCTGCGATGGCTTTCGACGATTCGGCAAATTCTTTGGATGTATCAGATTCATTGTGTTATTTGTTTGTGCTGTTTCTGTTAAAACAAAAAGAATTTTGCTACAGTCAATATAAACGGTTACAAATTTATATTGCTTATAAAAATATTAAGGTGTTCAATAAAAATATGGAAAGTTTGGAATCCGCAAAAGTGTTTATAAGTGTTATCAACCCATACTACAATATCAATGTTTTGGATGGTTTTCTGAGACTGAAAATAATTCAAAAAGATCTGGCAAAAATTTTCAAAGTGAATGAGCCAAGAATTTCCGCTGTTATTAAACAAGAAGAAGAAGCGTGTTATACATGTAATGAATCTAAAAGTAAATATAACATTTCTTTTAAACAATCTGATATACTTTGTTCTAAAATATCCAGAAGATTACTAAAAAACAAAGCAGTAACAACAGATTATGTTTGGAGTCTTTTTGTTGATGAATGCAACTTGAATACCACAAAAGAATCTTCAATTCGTTGGGCAGAAAGACATGGGTTAAAACTTGTAACGTGCAAACAACTTGCAGAAAAACGATTCGATGTAAATCCCATTGATGTGTTAAATTACTTTTTGACTCTCCAAAATAGTGTAGATAATTGTTTTTCTGGTCTTGTTGTTAACATGGATGAAATGGGTTACAGTCCAAGAGCAGATTCTAAGGATGGACACTGTTTTGTTCCAATGAATTATGAAATGAAATTTGTGTATTGTCGACAAGAGAGGGATGAACGACATTGCACTTTAATTGCCGCAGTTGCTGCTGATGGTTCAACTCTGAAACCAACTGTTATTTTGCCCGTTTGTTCCATTCCAAATGAATATAGGTGTAATGGACTAACGGAAAATAATGTTTTATTCCGATACAGTGTGTCTGGATTCATTACGCGTGAAATTTGTGAAGACTGGATTAGAACTGTTCTGCTTGATTATATTAATAGAAAACGTGTTGAAATTAAAAATGAAATGAATGCGCTTGGAATTGAAATAAAAATGTCCGATCTTAGAGCTTGTCTAGTGTGGGATAATGCAAAAAGCCACAGTTCCTCGATTATTGAATTGTTACTCGCTGAAAATAACATAACTCTTGTTAGATTAACTCCACATGCTTCTCATTTCCTTCAAGTTCTTGATTTGGGGATATTTGGTAGGCTTAAAAGAAGAATGTCTTCTTTAAAAGCGAACGACAGTTTTGTAAATTTGCTTTTTCAAGAAGAAGTCGAAAAGGAAGATGTGGATGGTAATTTATTTTGGGAAGATAAAAAACCAGATTTTTACAATATTGAACTCGGAAACAGACTAAGAGAGTTGATGATATTGGTGGATTCTTTCTTTGTGGTTACAACACCTCCTTTTAATATTATTGCTTTTAAACAAGCAGGAATAGTCAACTGGATTGACAAAACGCTTCCAAAGTGTCGTGTATCCATCGAACATTGTAAATTTATAAAAACGCCCCAATACAGAGAATTGTTCAAACAGTTTATTCCAAAACCAATTCCGTTGCTTTAAAAGAAAAGAAAGACAGTATTACTCCCTTTCCAAATTGAAGTTAAAAGAAAAGAAAGGGAAGTAAAAAAAGCATTAAAAACCCAAAATAAGATAAGGAAAAAAGAAACCACAATTTTAAGATTGCCGTTGTCTTCTAAACCATTCAAAAAACTTGACAAAAAATGATTAATTATTTTCTTATTTTCTTTTTTTGATTTTTTCATGTTATTAATGTTATTCTTAATGTTTTTAATAATTATAGTATAAAATAATAAATTATAGTTTCTTTACACCATTTGTCGTGTTTTCATTGCTTTTAGCGGGTGACGATATAAATAATAATAAATTAAATGGTATTATTAAATCATAAACAAAAATAAAATAAAATAAAAATTAATAAATAGAGTAAAAAATATAAAAATTATAAAATAATAATACTCACAATAATACAATATATTATATAACCCATGCGCAAAACACGTATTTTGAGTGTTTTATAAGTTTATTAAAATATTATGAATCTGAGTTGTTTTGTATCAAGATTGTTATGTTCTTATACAGATATTTTATGCCAATATATTCATAAAATATAATTCCGATTGTTCATTAATATATAATATTATGATTGTCATAACTGTTTTATTATCACTCGTTATTCATTTCATTCATGTATTCGATTCTTTATGTTTTTCTTTTTAGATAGTCTATCTTCTTGTGTTTCAACTTTCGGTAGGTTCATATCAAGTAGGATACACCCGTTCCCATCTGAACACGGAAGTAAAGATGCTTAGAGCCTGTTTAGTACCATTATGTTCACACAGATGGGAACGTCAGGTAATCTACCTTTTTAAGTTTTGTTGTTCTATTTTTAGAACACACAAATATTACAATATATTATATAACCCATGCGCAAAACACGTATTTTGAGTGTTTTATAAGTTTATTAAAATATTATGAATCTGAGTTGTTTTGTATCAAGATTGTTATGTTCTTATACAGATATTTTATGCCAATATATTCATAAAATATAATTCCGATTGTTCATTAATATATAATATTATGATTGTCATAACTGTTTTATTATCACTCGTTATTCATTTCATTCATGTATTCGATTCTTTATGTTTTTCTTTTTAGATAGTCTATCTTCTTGTGTTTCAACTTTCGGTAGGTTCATATCAAGTAGGATACACCCGTTCCCATCTGAACACGGAAGTAAAGATGCTTAGAGCCTGTTTAGTACCATTATGTTCACACAGATGGGAACGTCAGGTAATCTACCTTTTTAAGTTTTGTTGTTCTATTTTTAGAACACACAAATATTACAATATATTATATAACCCATGCGCAAAACACGTATTTTGAGTGTTTTATAAGTTTATTAAAATATTATGAATCTGAGTTGTTTTGTATCAAGATTGTTATGTTCTTATACAGATATTTTATGCCAATATATTCATAAAATATAATTCCGATTGTTCATTAATATATAATATTATGATTGTCATAACTGTTTTATTATCACTCGTTATTCATTTCATTCATGTATTCGATTCTTTATGTTTTTCTTTTTAGATAGTCTATCTTCTTGTGTTTCAACTTTCGGTAGGTTCATATCAAGTAGGATACACCCGTTCCCATCTGAACACGGAAGTAAAGATGCTTAGAGCCTGTTTAGTACCATTATGTTCACACAGATGGGAACGTCAGGTAATCTACCTTTTTAAGTTTTGTTGTTCTATTTTTAGAACACACAAATATTACAATATATTATATAACCCATGCGCAAAACACGTATTTTGAGTGTTTTATAAGTTTATTAAAATATTATGAATCTGAGTTGTTTTGTATCAAGATTGTTATGTTCTTATACAGATATTTTATGCCAATATATTCATAAAATATAATTCCGATTGTTCATTAATATATAATATTATGATTGTCATAACTGTTTTATTATCACTCGTTATTCATTTCATTCATGTATTCGATTCTTTATGTTTTTCTTTTTAGATAGTCTATCTTCTTGTGTTTCAACTTTCGGTAGGTTCATATCAAGTAGGATACACCCGTTCCCATCTGAACACGGAAGTAAAGATGCTTAGAGCCTGTTTAGTACCA
>NW_004191757.1:0-1284 GCF_000330505.1 Entamoeba invadens IP1
ACTGCAGAAATATCTGGTTGTTTTTCTTGCCATTCAAAATTTTTTCTTCTCAAGGACAGTAAGATATACCTTTTCTTTCTTTCTTTTTTGTTCAAAAGCCATTATAATTAAAAGATGATCTGGAAAAATACAATACAATTCAATCTAATAGCAATAACAATGACAATATTGTTTTAAAAATGAAAACAAATAAAATGATGTCATCTACAGCAACAGCAAATATTGAGTTTGACCAAATATACGACGTTATTGATTACTACACACCAATCACAACTATATATTTTAAAGAGATGAACATCGACCTCTACAAGTCGACAATACAACCAATTGAAAATGTGTTGGAAGTCTTAGATCTTTTCAATATATGCAGACAACCAGCTTAGTGTCTTTATAAAATATTTGAAGTTGAATCATCAATGACCTCACACCCCAACTTGTTTTGGAAGTTTGAGCTGGTTGGTATAACAACCGCCAGCATTCCATGAAGTTACACAAATTGAAGTCACATCTAACATTGATGCAACTAGGATTCTGAATGTCTCGACTAAAGACAAGACAACAGGAACGAAGAACAAGATCACAATTACAAACGACAAGGGAAGACTCTCAAATAAGCAAATCTACAAGATGGTCGGAGAAACAGTAAAATTCAAGACGGGGGATGACAAGATGAAGGAACTTTTCGAGGCTTAGAATGGACCCAAACCTTCTGCTACTGTGTATTAACACAGTGAACAAATAGTTTTCTTCAAAGTTATCAACAGAAGACAATGCAGCATAGAGGCCGATGTCAAAAACGCACTTGAGTTGTAGGTGGACAAGAACCAATAAGCACTAAAAATCTATGTGTTTTTTCACACACACAATGCGTTGTTTTAATTCAAAACAATTAGACAAATTTAAAAAATTCACATTATTATTATTTTTTATTTTTTTGCCAGAAATAAAAATAGAAAATAAAAAAAATTACACACCTTGGGAAAACCATTTTCATGACTCCACACCAATAAAATTTTTACTGTATTATATTTATTTAGAATATAGCATTTTATGACATTGATAAAATAACTTTACTCAAGCATTTCCGAATTTATACATTGTTTATTATTCTTATTGTTATTTGAAAACATCAGAACAATATTTTAGTTAATTTTAAGTAAAAAACGCAATACAAGTATTTTTACATTAAAATTGTATGTCATTTAATTGATTATTCTTAGAGCATGTAACTTTCTGTGTAAAAATAGTATTTACAAAATAAAATGAAAACTTTCCACACTTTAG
>NW_004191756.1:0-15597 GCF_000330505.1 Entamoeba invadens IP1
TAGCCCCCATTGACAGCTAAGTTGGAACTCTTCTCTCCGTTTGGTCCTTTTGATCCCGACAACCGTACCCCACCATTAATTCCATTCTCATTTTTATAGTTAACACCTACAGATCCACTCTTTGTTCGTTTACCATCAGCTCCTTTCTGTGAACTCAATTCTCCACCTACACTGACTTGATCATTGATCTTATAATTGGCTTGGATACCTCTTTTACCATCTTCATTCACAAGATTAACATCCAACTTCCCTTTGGTCAATGCTTTTCCAGCTAGATTTACACCCGTGGACGCTATTTTGGTCAGTTTTTGCCCATTTTCAGAGTCGAGGAATTTGTCGACTTTTTCTTTACGAAGTGCTCTCTTCTCTGCACTCTTCTCTGCACTCTTCTTTTTCCTCTCCGCTTTCTTCTCTGCCTTTTGCTGTTTCTTAAGTTGCTTTTGTTCAGCCTTTTGAGCCTTCTTCTCTGCCTTTTGCTGCTTTTTGTCGGCTTTGGTTTGATTCTTTTGTTGCTTCTGTTGAGCTTTGGCAGCTTTCTTTTCTGCTTTTTGTTGTTTCTTCTCGGCTTTGGCTTGATTCTTAAGTTGTTTTTGTTGGTTTTTCTGAGCCTTCTTCTCTGCTTTTTGTTGTTTCTTCTGTGCTTTAGCTTGGCTTTTCTGTTTCTTTTGCTGAGCCTTGGCAGCCTTCTTCTGTGCTTTGGCAGCAGACTTTTTTTGTTTTGTTGCTGCACTTTTGGTTGACTTCTTTGGCTTAGGCGCAGCAGCTGACTTCTTTTGTTTCTTTTTTGCACTCTTTGTTGCTGATTTTTTTTTCGAAGACTTAGATTTGTCATTAAAATCCTCAGTATCGTACAAGTCCTCCATATCATATTCGTCCAAATCTATATCATCCAATTCATACTCTTCCACGTCTCCAAGAGCTAAAGAACTTGTTATCAGAAGTAGCAAGAATAAAATCATCTGTTGATAATATGCTTTTAGAGTTACTTCGGTGTCTTATGGCCGTGTTAATAGCCGAAAAACAGAAAGTACCCATAAATGGTATTATGTTATTATACTTTGAATTAGTCAAATTAACGAACTTTTTTCGTAAACTAAGCAAACTGAGCCATTTTTTCGTATAACCCTTGTTTTGCTTTAACAATCAGCTATTCCGGCGTTGATTTTGCTCTATTTATAACTTCTGCCGTTCTATTGTTTTTGTTAACCAAAAGACGTTCAACAGAGGAACAAATTGGAAAAAAACTCGTTCAAATTGTGAAAATTCATCCCCCTCCGTCTTTTTCAACAATTATTTTTTTGTCGAATTGAAACTGTTTTGCATATCTTAAATTCAATATACTAGTTTAAAGCTATAAACTGAAACCATACCAATCATTCGATTTCATTCTCTTATTCCAAAATCATCCACCTCGCTATTTCTACTTTTAGAACAGTCACTTGATAAATGGAATATAGTTTGTTTACTATCATTGTTTAATTCGATTTTTTGAAAAACAACTTGTTAGTTACTAGTTACTATTGATAAAAATACTATTTTTTATTATATTTTTTTAAAGAACGAGTACGGCAGAAGTTTCTATGCAATTACGGGTAAGAAACTTGTGTTATTCCTCATGCTTTTTAAAAAAAACACGTCCAATTTTGACTAATTTTGTTTAAATTAGTGATGATTATTATTTAGTTCTTTGTTTTTATGTTTTTTTTAAATCTTATAATTAAATCGATATATAAAAATTATTGTTTGTATAAAACCACATGAAATAAATTACTTTGGAAAACTAATTTAAAATTGTTTTAATTAAGTCTTCGCGTTGTTTTTAATGCAGGTTTTTTTACACAAAACTAGATTTATTTTAAACTCATCATTCGACAAAATTCATACCAAACTTTTCAATAAATAATAATTTCAAATTATAATCATATTTATAATTATTGATAAACGATAATTTATATTAATTATTGTCTAGTTTGATATTAATGATTTTTTTTGTTTTGGTTGAAAAATCTTTTAGTATTAGAATAGTTACTATTATTAAAAAAATCCATATTAGACTTTATTATTATTGTTTTATAAAAAAATAGTTTTTTTTGAAATATACAATTTGCAACAAATTTCTTTTTGATTTTGAGGTTAAAATACCACCTAGAGTTAGTCGGAAAACATTGTCCCGTCGCCAACGTTGTCCCAGGCTTTTTGGTCAATGGAAATTGGAAAATATCGGGATCATGTTCGATATATAAAAAAATCAATTTTTATCCCAAATTGAAAAATTTTCAAACAATTATTTGTATATAAATTGATAAAAAGGACATTGGCGACTGGAACGTTTTACAACAAATTCTAGTTATAATATAGAGTATTCATAACAAAATAGAACTCAAAAATAAATCATAAAATTTACGAAACAAAGAGCATACAATATTAAAACTTCCATGGAATCGCATTCTGAAAATCCCACTGTACAAAACCGTTGTTGTCCTGTTGTTGCTGTTGTTGTGGGGCTGTGTCTTCGTTCGACTTTTGTTGTCCCCACTGACTCATCTGGCTTTGTTGTGCCTGTTGCATTGTGGTTTGTGCGTTTTGTTGTGAATTTGCTTGAGTCATTCCAACAGCAAACGGCATCAAAAACGGATTGTTCTGATCATTCGTTTGTTGTGTCTGTGTGTTGTTTTGTTGTGACATCATCGACAGAAAGTTGGCTTGATTAAACATCATACTATATGAATTCATAGAGGGCATTATCGTCTCTGCCATTCGATATAACTTTACTTCTAGTGTGTCCTCTCGAAGTTTTAGTTGGTATAACAACTCTTTCAATGTCCCAATTTGCGTTTGGGTCTCTGTGTTTTGCTTTTGAAGTCCAACCAATTGTGCTAAGAGGTATTGGTACAACGAAGTAGTGTCGTCTCCGCCCGTTTTCTTTCTGTGTGGTGTTGGCTTCTTTCTTTGGATATTAGGTAGGAGCTCTGGGTGGTCTGCGATGAAACTGTCATGTCTGAAACAAAACCCAGTTGGAGTTTCAAGCTACTTTGTCAATTTCATTCATAATATATAATATAAATCAAACCCAATGTTGGGTATTTCAAAATTTATTTTTTAAAACAAAATGCGAATTCTAATAATAGAAATTTTCGTATAAAAAATAATTCTTTGATTTTTGATTCCTTTCAAATCAGAGAAACGAAACAAACTTTCTTAAAGCCGTAGATGTTGAGTTGACGCACAAAAGAACATATGTTTGAGTGTTTAAAGAATTGTGGGAGTATTTGTTTTGAAAACTCAACAGGATCAGGAATGAATATAGCTCGTCGTTTGAACTGTTCGCTCCAACAAATCTTGAGTTCAGTATGACTTTAATGTAACAAGAAAATAAAAGGGATAAAAACAAACATATTTCTGTGTGTCTTTGTTATTGACAAGTTCAAATAATTTTGCTATGAAAGAAACAACAGAAGTCCCCGGTGGTGGCATATCCACCTGAGCCTCGTCCTCGAAAGGGATTTTCTCAATCTGAATCCCAGCTAGTGTGGCATCAGAGATGCAGCCAAAGCCGTCTTGTTGCTCAGTCATATTTGTCAATTGAATTATTAAATTGGAGTTTTTTTATTAAGAAAGACAAACTATATCGAACTATACTTTATAGTTTTTGTTCATTAGCTTCGAAGATCTAAGAAGTGCTGCACTGTGAAGAATGTCCTCATCGACACACGAAAATTTGGTTGAGGCAATCAAAGAGTTGACACGTTGCGGGGACGCTCTTCCCCCCGCCAACGCCGAGTTGATTAAACAAGTGAAAGCGGAGCTTACAGGCTTTGTGGAATCGAGCGTGGTCAACCCACGTATGGTTTATGCACTTGCCCAACGTGAGCGCCTTCACTCTCTTTTTTCCCTTTATGTGTTTGTTCTTTCCCAAAAAGTGAATCTCGATACATCTATGACAAAATGACAACAATCACAAGTTTGGAGAAAAACAAAAAGAGATAAAGTGACAACAAGGACGGAACGGTTACGGCGAATAGAAAAGATTCGGTGGGACATAGGTACCACCATTCCTCTCTCTGTTTCTGTTAACATGACTTCCGAGGAAAAGTCTTATTTTAAGAAGTTCTCTTCTATAATTGGCGACTTTTCCGAGTTTATAGAGGTTGATGTTACTACTGATACCAACCATCCCCCTGTCGAAAGTACGGTCCGCGTCAAGGCAACCATCACCGACGGTATGAAAAAATTACCACAAGCGCCCGGTATCTATTCAATGAATGGCTTCTTCACTCTCAACCATGACCAAGTCCAACTCGTTGAGAGAACGCCCACCATCGACGCTTTGATCCACATTGGGGTCTTGACTCCTGATGTTGAATAATAAAATGTTATAGTTATTTTACTATAATTATACAATTTCATTTTACTAACAAGAAATAGTATAAATACCATATATAAGTGTTTAATCCGAACACCTTTTTAATAATTAAAATATTAAAAAAATACTATTGACAGTGTGTGTTTGAAATCGAACGATCTGGTAATTCGTAATGAACAAAATCATCAAGAAGAAAGTCCTCCTGATGGGGAAGGGCGGCGCGGGGAAGACCTCGATGCGGACAATCCTATTTTCGAATTACCTCCGTTTGAGCCTTCCACTTTTTTGCGTAACTTTACAACGATAATAAAACAACTATATTGAAATGGTTTATTCATGACTAGTAAAAATGATGGTTTAATAAATACGTACGAACACTTACAGACAGCTGCCCAAACGCAACAGTTGACGGTGACTATCGGGGTCGACCACTCTCAAATATCGTTTCTAGGGAATTACACGTTAAATTTATGGGATTGTGGTGGACAGAAACTGTTTATGGATGCCTTTTTGAACACGCAAAAGTCGTCGAATTTCAAGAGTGTCGAGGCATTGATATACGTCTTTGACGTGACATCGGAAACGTTTGATAAAGACATCCAAGAATATCGCGCGGTCTTAGAGAAGCTGTATGAATACTCACCGAATGCGAAATTGTTTTCTTTAGTCCATAAGATGGACGCATTTGCGGACGATGAGAAGGACTATCACTACTTACAAATGGAAGGGAAGATCAAATTAGTGTCGAAGCCATTCCACGTCGTGTGCTTTGGGACATCCATTTACGACGATACATTATACTTTGCTTGGTCGTCGATTACGTACTCGTTGATTCCAATGATCAACGAAGTCGAGACGAAGTTGAATCAGTTTTGTAACTTCATAGAAGCCGACGAAATAGTTGTGTACGAGGCGTCAAGTCTCTTGGTGATGAGTTACTCGTCACGCGTCGAATTTAGTGAGTCCAGAAGATTTGAAAACGTGTCGACAAGCATTAAAAGCTTCGATCATAGTTGCGCGGAACTGAAGAAAACAAAATTCAAGAATTTCCAAGTGTGTCTCCCTGATAAGAAAATATACTTCGACTCATTCACATCAAGCACATACATCATGGTCATCTTCTCTAATAAAGCACTCACGTTCGCTAATGTCGCTTTGAATGTGAACGCCGTGAGAGACGAATTTGAAAACTTGATCGGGTTTAAAGGCGATGACGACTGCTGAGGGTGTGTGTTCAAATAGAGTGGCTCGTCAATTTATCGGTTTATTGTCATGTTATATTGAGACTCGAATGTCTATCTCTTGAGCATCTAGGTAGATATATTTATAGTATATTATAATTAAATTAATAGTAACTTGATGCCATTTGTGAAACGGTATATAACCGATGTGTATCATTGAAACTTACAATTAATTGGATTTTGATGGACTACAGTCGTCTTCTTAGCTTTACAATCGAGCCACTTCATCACAACGATATCTCTGGGAAGAATTTGTTGGACGAAGTCGAGATCACTGTTCTTTTCAAAGTGCTTATAATGTGTTTCGACAATCTTATCGATCGTTCGCGGGTTCATGAAAACGTTAAGCCAATAGAAACCATAGTGGTAATGCACTTGGGTCTTTGGATCAAATATCTTTTCCATCTCCAAGAAGTAATTCTCCTTCTTGGCTGTACCACAATTCAATCTGACAAGGAACGACCGTGGGTGGAACGGGGATTGAGTGGCTTGGACACGGCTTTCAACAGTTGTCAAAGCTTCTTGTAAGACTCTTTATAAATCGTATTAAATAATTAAATTATAATAAAAGTATAATATACATTCATAGTATATACGAAACTAATTATGAACCATATATATACTATATATTAGTACAAATGACAAACAGTCGAATCGTTGAATGGCGAGTGTAGTGTAAATGATCTGCTTAGAGTCTACAAAGCTGGACTGGCCTTCCGGCCCAACAATTAATTTTCTTTTGACCAAAGCGTTGAGTACGATTTTAGCGTGATCTCTATTGACGACATTTGTGTTGTTAGACATCCACGTAGCAAGAGTAGTCCCGGAGACTTTTCCGTGAATTTCTTTGTTAAGAGCTTTGAGGAGATTTTCGATGTCGAAGTAGTCGATGTTGTCTTTCTTTTGTTCTTCGTGTTTGAAGTGGATGGGGAACCATTCGACCATATATTCACTTTGGCTTAAAATGAAGTCATAGAACTGCAAGAAAGCGTAGTAGATGTCATCTTCTTGTTCTTTAGAAAAGATGTGGAAGATCAAAGAATGGAACTTGCCGACATTCTCGTCGTCTGTATTTAACGAATTGAAAGAGTCGTAGACCTTCCACTCCATTCGACTTTGTGGTTGCAAGTTAATACATCTTTTTGACGAATTGTATATCTTTGGATTGAATTCCAAAGGGTTCAAAGGAGGAGTGATGATAGCTACAAACTCGTAAGGGTATGGAAACAGTTTAGTGTTGGCATATACCTTGTGCTGAATTTGCACGTCGACGCCATTTTCCTTTAAGGACAACATATGGATAGCGTCTGGAGCATATAAAACAGTGCTAGTATCTGAAGTAGTGTCTGAATTGAATTGGAACCCTAAAGCTATTCTATTTGCGATCATCATCGAAAAGAGTTGTTTAGGTAATATCCCATTATTTGGTGTTATAGTGTAATTCGTCGTTTCAAACTTATGAAACGGCTTTGTCGGGACGTCTGAGATATATTTCACTGCACAACTTAATTTGACTAAATTGTCCCAAGGGCTTTCTCTTTCTTTTTTAAAAGATTCAGTGATACAATACGCTAAAGAATGTTCCTTAGGTATTTGGTCGACTCTTAAAGGGGAGACGCCACTGACTGGTAACAAGCTTTGTTTAATAAGAGATGTCTCTAAAGGCGTTTCTTCATCATTTGGGATCAAATAATTTTGTATGACATTTGACTTCTTCTTTGTTGCAGTCACAAAGAAATAGTCCGAGTCCTTCGAGAAGTTGTAAGTTAAGCAGTTCTTACATGAGTGTGCTCGACTCAACTTCGACATGTCAAACATGAAGCTTTGGTAGAATCTCAGTGACACCCAAAACGGGATACTAAAAGCCTTCTTAGCGTCTTGATCTGTGAATAAGACTAATGGTGTAGTAAATAGTGGTTTAACTGCTAATGACACAAATTGGACATTCACATAATTCTTCAGCACTATTTTCTTACACATCGAATAGATCAAACAACTTGTTCGTAACACCCCATTTCCCGGTGTTATGACTAACATGGTTTCTGAACTGCCGCCTCGAAAATGGGCGCCAAAGTGGTGGAGTGTAGTTACTATACTTTCAAAAACATTAGCATTTTTACTAGAAACTATAGTATTCTCACTTTGGGCTTTAACTATACTTTTCCATTCTTTAAAGTATTGTTTCAGTCGAAATTGGAGCAAAGTAAAGGGAAATATATCGGCAAATGAAATGACATGAATGTAATCCGTGTCTTTCTGTTTACTGTTCGCCGACGGCGATAAACAGCGAAACGTTGGTGTTGCTGATGTCGACGAAAATTGATTTGCAGCAACTCGGGAAAATAAGACGATTTCAATGGTGTGCTTTGTCTTCACGTCTCTGAAATGTTGATATAACTCGGCTAAAAAGTCCAGACATTTATCAAAGTATAACTCACCATCCGGATGCGAATTCCACATCTCCGCTGACATGTCTATCAAGATGAAAAGTGTTCCGGATGTACTATAAACCGTCGTATTCATAAGATCTAATTGGATCTCTTTTTTTCACCTTTTTCTTTCTTTAGACGAAAAGGGTTTTTTGCTTCTAATCAAATCTTAGGCATCTTAACTCACATTTTCCATTTTTTTTGTTAAAGATACTACTCCACTAATAAATGCTTGAAATAACTCCATTATTTCTCTTTAAAAATTCAAAAAAGATTTTTTTTTTCAATTTTGATGCGTCAAAAAAAATTGTTTATTATAATAAATAATATAGTTTATTATAATACTATTGAAACATCAAAAAAAAACTACAGAATATAATATATTTACTATAAAAAAGCCATTTTAATTCAGTTTTTTTGTTTTTCAATTGGAGAGTGCTCTGATCGAATTTTTAGACATTTAACTATACTATATATAGTATAAATTCTTACTTATACTATAATTAGATAATAACTTGTCCAATCAATTACTCTTCCTCAACAAAATTCAATGTTTCGGCCATCTGTGTGAGTGTGAGCGATGGAGCGTCATCCTCGATTTTTGTGAGCATGACTCGAGTCACTCTGAAGTTGCCTGTGCCTGTAGAATAGGAGACAAGATTATAGTAATTTGCGATGCAGTGACATAAGAGTCTATCGAAGCCATTATCCAATTGAATTTCCAACGCTCCTTCCTTATTTGTTGTGATGAAACTTTGAACGACGTCGTCGATCTTTTTGACAAATGGGTTTTGAGAGAACAACACGGGTTGGACCTTAGTTAAAACTCTTCGAATTGCTTTAATGTTATTTGGGTCAGACTTCTTGGGTAATGCCTTATACACCGTTTGATTGATGGAATACATTTTAACGGCGGGTTCATTCGCGTTTTCTTCAGGCTTCTGCATCTCTTCAAGTCGAATCAACTCCAGTGCCGGATCGACTCCGTTTTGAATACACTCGTTCACAAAATCACCAAACATGTCCTGACGGAACTGGTCTTGCTGAAACGCAATCACCGAAATTTCTTTCGCGTGCGCGTAAGAGTCTATGTGCCCGTTTTCATCCATCAAAGAACCAAACAATTCGTTTCTGACCGACCCCTTCATTTGTTTTCGCAGTTTTCGTTTGTTTTAACTATAAATTAACTAGTTGTTGTATAGTTTTTTGTATAGTTAATTTACTATATTTCATAATTACCAAAGTTAAACTTCATTCTTAAAAAAACCATATTTATTAATTGTTTTTTACTAATAGTATAAAAGATGGTTAATTGGTTAAAGTGTTTATTAATAAAATATTGTTTCATAATAGTAAATACGAGAAATACTATTGTAATACTATAAAATAACTATACTAAACAACACAGTCTAAAAAGACCAAAGGAACGATCTATCGGCGAGCCCAGCAACAGTAGAGCTGTATCTTAAATCGTTGAAGCTGCACATCCGCCCAACTGTACCACATGAGAGCATGAGGGACGTGTGGATGTTAACGATCTGTTCGCGCGCAACTTTAAATATCCCGATCGATTTTTCATGTTTAGTGTGAAGGCTAATTAGGGTTATTTGAGGCTTAACGAGATTTCCAAAATACTCAGTGTACGTATTCTGAACAACATCAATAATTGCTTCCTTTGAAGTGAATGTCGCACCGTCCTTTTTAAACACAAAACTGATGTACTCTGCGTCGTCCATCGACTTCTGAGGTTTTTTGTTCGTGTTTTGGTATACTATAATTTTAATACTAAAATATAATTAAAAATATTACTCTGTTACACACAAAACAATTTGAATTATTGAGGTTCAACAGCCTTGGCTGAAACAGACGCACTTCTGTTCTTCTTAACCGAAAGTACGCTGAATGTCAGAGGCGCTATGGTCTTAGGTTTTAAGTTCGTTTGGACGTTTTGAGAAAAAGACCTTTTCAGCTCTTTTGGTGGTGGAGCGCATTGCTCTTTTAAAGTCTGTTCGTCGGGAACCTGAATTTTGAGCTCTAATGTAGACACTGATACGTCCTTTGGATTTGTCATAAATCGGATGGCATGTCTCATCGCCTTTTTAGAATTTTGTTGTGGGCTTTTAACTTCGATTGGAGATATACAGACTTGGTGGTCATTGTCCGCGTTCTCCGTATTATCCGGTTTTAAATCTTCTGTCGTTCCGAACGTCTCAATCTTGAGAGAACTTGGATTTTTTTCTTGGTGAATAGGTTTGAGATCGGTGACGTCAGAAATGTCAATTTTAGTATGAACAATCTCAAAACCTTTCTCAATTTTCGTGGGTTTTATACACTCACTTTTGGTTCTCTCTCTTTCCGGGATTGAAGTGACAGAACAACACGGCTGAAAAGCGTCGATTTCGCTGGAAATCATATCCAACCCGACAAACCCATTTGAAGCTTCGTTCTGTGGAAGCTCAGCAGAGAACGGACGGCCGTTTGCTCCATTTTCCGGAGATGGCGTGTGGGGCACCATAAAACACACTGGTGGGGTCTTACGACTTTTAGCACTCCTCTCCTTCTCAATTAAGGCAAACAAACGATCGCCAATTTCTGGGGATAAACCAAGGCCATCAATGTCATATTTTTCAATGTACATCAAGTCGTCGTAACACATGTATCCACACGTTACAAGGTGTTCAGTTAAATCGTCCAAATTGTCTTTCTTTAAGAAGTGGCGCACAGTTTCAATTGGATCTGTGAAGAGTTCGACAGGTTTGTGCTTCTCAAGCTCGGCACCAGTGAACAAGTCTTTGTATTCGGGGAATAACGTGATGATGAATTTGTTCAAACGGTAACACATCTCGTCCAGACGTTCATCTTCAAAGTCGAGAGTGTCTGACTTCAAAAAATGGACCCCTCGTGTAAATTGGAAACTGCTCGAGAGTTTGACCAAGTCGACTTGGTTGTTGCATGCGGTTGACGAGATGAAAATTATCGGAGTTGTGATTTTCTTCACTTGCTGTAGTGTGACGCACGAAAAGCACAACGAACTATTCTGTATTTGGGGATTCTGCACGTCACTCGGTATTTTCAAGTAAACCAAACTAAATTCAAATGAAACTTTTAAAGAAACAAACGATGAGGATGATACCCGCCAATCTTTCTTGAACAATATCAGATCCGGTTTTGAGTTGCTTCTGTATTTTATACGCCAAATATAGTGTTGGTCCACAACCAGCGCCTTTGCCGTATAGGATCACTCTATTGGGTGATTGTCCCAGTTTCTTTGTAATGAACCTCCAGACATATTCGATATGAGACGCTGTTTTTTGGTCGGAATACGTCGATCCTTTTGTGTAACCTGGGTACTCCCACACGATGATGTTTGCTTTGAAAATCTCGGCGAGGACAGAGATCCAGTCTTTTATTTGAGGAAGCGATTCGTTTGCGTCGTGGTTGTAGAGAATGGTGATTGGCTGAACACTGTTTGTTATTGGTTATTGCTGAAAACGGTTAAACTGATAATTAATAAGTGGAACATTTTGAGATGTAACGTTGAGTTGAACAAACACCGTGGTTTTTGTCTGGATATATAAAATGGGGATGTTCTTGAAATCGATTTTTTGTAAATCAGCGAGCGGTTTTTCATTTGGAAACAAGGACCTCCGCTGCTTTGCACCCTGCTTCAAAGAAATAGTATTGGCGAGCGGAGCACTCATTTATGGACTGAGTTATGTTTTACGCGATGTGAAAAAACAAATATTTTTGTTCAATTTTTTTGTTTTCAAAACAAATCCTTTTCTTTGATTTCTTGTATTATTGGTATAGACTTAAAGCTTTCTTAACATTACTATAAAGATTTTTGGTAAGATAACGACTTCTTTGTCCAATTATCGTTATTGTTGTTCCAAAAATTGATATTCAATTTAACAATTCTTTCAAATGGTTTAAATGGTTGATATAAATTGCTGTGTGCGTCAAAAAGAAAATTTGACCAATAACAAGTAAAATTTTTAATTCAAACATTCACGAACCAGTTTTGGGCATCCTCAAACTTCCCAAAAATACATAAAATAGTTCGTTATACAAATATTTAACTAATAAATAGTAATATATAATTTTTTTTGTGTACTAATAAATCAAGAATGGTTTTTTTATTTAAGCACTTAAAATAACTTTGAAAAAATTTCAAAAGGTCTGAAAAATCGGGAAATCTTGATTATAATTTTTTCTTTTCCTGTTTTTTAGAAGTTTATATGTAGAATATCATTACACAGTTGAAAAACGAAAAAACATTAAAGAATGTACAGTCTGATACACTTAATAAAAAACATTATAATAATTTAAATACTATAATAATATAAAATGTACTATAACATTGGTTTCACTCGATTATAAAATAATGGATAAAATTTACTACAGTATGTGAGAATGAGAAAACACTGTGGATTCAACAAAAGTTACAATTGTGTAACTTTTATGTAATAAAATTATTATTTTTTTATTTCAAAAAATTCAAAAGATCAAATAAAAAAATCACTTATTTACAGTTCATTTTCTCTTTCAATTTGTTTGAAAACCTACAAAGCAGCTTTCAGAGTGTGAACAGCCAGCCAGCACTTATCAACTAACTGACTCAGACCTCACGATAAAGAATCCCAGGTATATCGGACATATCAGCCATAGCAACCAGACGATTCAAAGCAGGCAACGTTTAATTTAAGAGTTTTCGCGAGCAAGTTCTACAAGTTAATATCTCAATAACGAAAGAACGTTTAACAAACGAATATCTTCTATTGGAAGGACTTATGACAGTTCAGACATGTATTGATCCAATCAGTGACCATTTTGACCCAGTGATAGGAAACAGTAATGTAAACTCGGCAATACAACTGATTAAAAAAGATAAAAATCAATCGATTAAATTCTCAACCCCATTTTTAGTTCTTTTTGAGATTTTTTGGTCGTCTTTTTCTTCACAACTTTACATACAACATCCCGTTCTTTTTTTTGATCGGCTTGCAAACAGACTGACAAAAATAACCCTCAAAACACCTTGGAAGCTTTCGAACTGCAGATATTTTCAAGCTTTTGGTTTTGACGCATTCAATCGAGTATAACTGTGGTATACTTAACAGTCTCGGTATTTCTGCTGTGACTCTGCGTGACACTCCAATATCCACATACACAACCCACATACCACCATCAACAATTCTGAAATCAATACCAACTTGCCTAAAAGCCTGCGTGCACACATCCAGAATAGTTGTTTGGAAATAAGACTTCAGAATTGAGTTGAGGTATTTGGCAACCTTTTGATCCAAGTCCTCTCCATCACCAAATTCAACAGTTTTAGTTTCATTTGGTATTTCGTTGCGATCTTCTGATTGGTTGTCATCCACCATCCTTTCGTTGACAGTCGTAACAGCCTTCTTTTTAAATGGTGATATTGCCTCTTGTGGATTTGCCAGCACTTCCTGAAACATATACTCCACTGTTGAGGTATTATTGGTTCTTCAATGGGATCTTGGCTTCCAATCACATCATTTGATTCTTCTTTTTTTCAACGTCTTCACTTTCTGTCGTTGTTGTTTCTTTTTCGCCAACTCTATCTTTAATTTTTATGACTTCTCTGAACTTCGCATACAACGAATTCAGTCTTCTTTTTGGGCTGCGAACACCCCAACATCTAATGGTTGTGTTAAATGTGAGGTGTGAAGCACCAAACATACGATTTCACAGTTCACATTGATGATTTTCTCATTGACTTGGACATTCGACTTGAGCAGCAACCTCACATCTTCGATTGAGTGGCACGTGCACTGATCAAATATCAGCACGGCCTTATCAATATAACCAGTCTTAATTCTCATGTCCACAATATAAGGTACTACAACGTCGTTGATGTATTGTATAAATAAGTCACTGTTGATAAAACCGTTTTTGCTATAACTGACGATGTTTCCCGTTTCCATCCAACCCAATTTCAAGAATTCAACTGCAACTCTTTTGTATTTTGTTACAATCATACAAGGAAGAGGTTGTGAGGGGGTTATAATGCAAACGACAGTGGATCGAGCAATGTCACGTTCGACTCCATATTTCATTTTACTGTCTGTGGAAAAACCAGCAGTAAATCCTCCCTTCACCATTTGCCTGTCTGGCCATGGCTGATACCCCGACTCATCCAAATTCAAAATAAATTGTGATGGGATGCCATTTAAAAAAAAGTGGCAGCGCAATGTAATACTTCAACACGGCATCTTCGTCGTAGGTCAATCGAGATTGGTCTTCAGCAAACACAGTAACAATCGAAAAGTTCCAATTTTTGTGTATTTTATCATAAATAACGTGGTTTGACACATCAACGTTGAAGGTTTTTATTATAAACAACTTCAAATAAGTTATGCTGATAGCTTTGCATTTTCCTGGAAACTTTTCATTATCAAGAATCAAATTCTTGACAATTCCCCATTGTGTTTCAGTTAAAAATGACGGTCGTCCGTTATCTTTTTTTCCAAACAATGCCGTCTCCATACCTCTTCGTTTGTTGATATTAAACTGACTTGAAGATAAAGCAAAGACTCTACATAGTTTACTCTCGGTCACCTTTTCCGTATTCATTCCATTGAACATTTCTCTCTCAATGTTCATCAAATACACCTGAACATTCAGGGGTAATTCAGAAAAGTTGCAATGTTTGCTGAATGTTCTTTGGGCTATTTCTTTCACTGGGCCAGGACAATACTTTAGATTCTCTTCCAGTGTTGTATAATCCAAGCCACTAAAAGCAACATTCCTGGAGCTCATAATTATATTATTTAGATTGTTTTTTTAAAGAAAAACATTTTTATTTAAAAAAAGAAAAACAAATATGTAACTTTTATTGAATCCACAGGGTTTTCTCATTCTCACATACTGTATAAAAGAAATACAATAATAATTTTTATTAATTAAATTATTATAAAATTATTATAAAATTATTATAAAATTATTATAAAATTATTATAAAATAACATAACTAACTATTGTATTTGTATTTTTAAATAAATTAATTTTTATTGTTTAAATTTATATTAAATAATGGAAAAGATAAGTAATAAAAATGTAATTTTACTATATAAATAAAATAATTTCAAATTACTTTTACTAATTTATAGATCTTCAAACAATTTAATAATAACATACCATATTAAATATAATAAATATAATTCAACCAATCGATTTTTGCCGTTCATATTAAAAAACAACAAAAAAATATTTTTGCGTTTTCTAAAAATAAATTGAAGTAACAAAAAATCATATAAAAATTATATTATAACTATAAATAACAACATGAAAAGATAACAATTCAAATTATTAGAAAAAAAATAACTACGGCAATATGAACTAAATATAACACTCAAGAACATAGAAAAAGAAAAAAAATTGTATAGTTTAATTTGAAGTTCCAAATAGATGTCGAAGAAGAATGTGTTATCTTCTGATGATCGTGTTGTAAAACAGTCCATCCCATGTTAGATCAACTTCTGACGTACGACCAATTTGTCGACATGAAGGTATATTATGTCAACGTATTACC
>NW_004191756.1:15697-89817 GCF_000330505.1 Entamoeba invadens IP1
GCAAGAAGGACGACTTCATCCACTTGCATTAACAGCAATATTAGATCGTGCCCAAACTCTTTTACGACGTGAAGCAAATATAATAACAATGGATGGACAAACCGCAGTCTTTGGAGATATTCATGGACAGTTTTATGATTTGTGTAATATGTACCAAGACTTTAATAACACTAAAGAGAATTTATTATTTCTTGGGGACTATGTTGATCGTGGGTGCTTCGGAACCGAAGTCATCATCTTACTTATATGTCTCAAACTTCAATTTCCGGATCGAATCCATTTACTTCGAGGAAACCACGAGTGCCGACTGATGACAAGTTACTTCAATTTCAAACAAGAATGCCTTTGGAAATATAACACACAAATCTATGACGAATTCATGAACACGTTCGACTGTTTACCCCTTTGTGCTATTATACACTCCGATTTGGGTAACTTCTTTTGTGTCCATGGAGGCATTTCTCCTTCTATGCAACGACTGAGTGACATCAGTATCATCGACAGATTTCAAGAACCACCAGAAGATGGGCTCTTCTGTGATTTGTTGTGGAGTGACCCTTTAGACGACTCTTTGTATGAAGCTTATAGTCGCGACCAACAAATAGCCTTTCAGAAGGAGATGTATGAATTTAATAGTGTGAGGGGGTGTAGTTATTCCTATGGGTTTAGTGCAGTGAGGCGATTTTTAGTGAAGAATGACATGGTTTGTATAGTTCGAGGGCATGAAGTGCAGAAGAGTGGGTGTAAAATGAATTTTGAAGGCTGTTCGAGTTCTCCGGTGACTATCACGATCTTCAGTGCGCCGAATTACTGTGATGTGTATGACAATGATGCTGCAGTGTTGATGATCACAAACGAAGAACTCAGCTTTTTGTCGTATTCGTGTGTCGCCCATCCATTCTGGTTACCCAAATTCGCAAATGCGTTTTACTACACGTTGCCAATTTTACTTCAAAACATCAGTCAAATTGCCAACCGTGTATTTAGTGCAATAATATTCGAATCCGTTGAGACCGAAGAAGACGAAAAAGGTGTCAAAGAAGAGTTAACACCCGAAGAGCTAGACAACCTCACCAAACTCGAAAAAGTGATGTCGGACCCAACTAGTCGGATAAGTCAGAACAGGTTAGTTAAATTCGCAAAACGAAGAAGAACATATGAAGGTTTCACACAAGCTTTAAATCCTTCAAATGAGTCACCTTCACGCACTCCCACACAAAAACATGAAAAGAAAGAAAATCCTCAGAATACAAAAGTGACTGCTCGTGAGGCTCGTGCAAACAAAAAGACAATCACTCTTGGCCTTCGAACAGATTACACTGATCAAGATAAAACTGTGTTCCACGTCGAAGCTTCATCTCGCTTCGATTTGGCTAAGAAGAACGACTCCGCTAATGAACTCCGCCCTGTGGACTCTAAAGACCTCAAACTCGAGTGGCAAAAGCTCAACTCAAAACATTTTTAATTCACAAAGGTGTGTTGTATTGCTTCTGTCGACACCACATGACGGGCCGGTTTTGAAATTCAGTTATACTAAAATAAACTATACTAAATAGTAAAATGCTAAGTCAGAAGGTTGAAAAACCTCAAAGTCGTCACTTATCTTTCTTTTCTTCTTTCTCATCTTTTTTCTCTTCCTTCTTTTCATCTTTCTTCTCCGGTTCCATTGACATTTTAATCGCCAATTTCATCTCGTCGTCCATCTCGATTTCTTGTGGCGCTTGTTGGTTGTGTTGTTGTTCTGGAGCCTTTTCGGTCTCCATTGGCCTTCTGTTGTTATCCTCCATATCAGCCAAAGAAGCGGCAATAGCCTTTGCTAATTCTTCTTCTTCATTATAAGTAGCATTTCCTTCTCCCATTGAAGCTCGAATTGCGGCGGCATATTCAGGATCGTACTCTGGATTAAATGCTCCGAGCCCGCCATCTCTCATGATGATGGGTGTTTTTGAGATCATTTCAAGCAACACGTGTGGTCCAGCGGGGACGGTGACAAGTGTACATTCCTCACCCATTCCCGCCGGAAACGTTTCGAGGACTTTCGCGTTGTCGACGACTTCCCCAAACGACACAATATCAAGAGCAATCCCATTTTTTTTCAGTGCGTTGATGATCTCCGCCGTCTCCTCCTCTTTCATGTTAATAGGGGAGCCGACAAACAAAATGATACGTTGTGTGTAGATCTTCTCGACACGGTTGGCCAACGCCAATTTCGCGACTAATAGTGCTTGTTTAAAATCACTCAATCCCCCCACTTTGGCAAGGTGTAATCCACTCAAGATCTTCCCAAAATCATTCGTTGGAGTCACTAATATCCTCTTCGACTCACTCCCAGCTGCTATAAAGCCAACGTAGTTCTCGGGATTTTTTTGAAGTTTAACAGTTGTGATGGATTGGACGGCTTCGATTTGTGCTTCCATTCGCGAAGGGTTATAATCACCGTTGTTCATATAATCCGACGTATCTATCACACATACGACGCACTCAGGCATGGCTTAGTATCTATTTTTTAAAGTTCCTTTTTCTTTTTTTCACTTTCTTTTTCCAAACCACAATCTCACGTCTCATTCCCAAAAATTGTGAGCCTTCTCTCTTCCAAACTTTTTTATTGTTTTATTTTTGCGTTTTGGTTTTTTTTGTTCGCTCAAAACTAAAATCGACTAACATCATTTCAATTCTCACACATCTCAAAAATACATTTCAAGTTCATTTCGGCGAAGCAATCGCAAACCACTTTCTAATCTCCTTTGGCGTGATTCGACCCTTTTTCAAAAACTCAAAGAACCTTCTCTCGTCGTAATTCTTTCCCATCAGTTCCATTGGTTCTGCTAATCCCTTATTAACAAAGTCTGGGTTGTCTAGTTTCATAATAGCTTCTAGAAATTAGTTCATATCAACTATAATTATACTATATATCTTCTATATAATACTATATTTCATATATTTATATTTATACTATATTATACTATATTATACTATATTATACTATAACAAACCTTTTGAGAAATGTAAAATGGTACTAAAAAAAGAAAAAACGATTTCCCATCCCTCCAAAAAGATGATATCGAGTACTCTAACTTCCAACTCCACTGGGAATTTTCGGCAGAACCATAACATGAAATATTCGAACATGAACGTTTGCCAATTTTCAAAATCATAATCAATCTCTTTTAAATGATAAAAAATCTTTGAGTGATATTTTTTCATGACTTTCATGGAAACAAATGCGCACTTCTTTATCCCTACAAAATCGGGCAAACACATTTGTCGCAAATTATACTTTGGATCGTTCATTATAGTATTAAACCCCCAATACACGTCCTCCTCTTTTTGCATCACAAGTATTAAGAACCCACACAAATCAGAGAATCCTTGAACATATCCAACTTCCTTATCTTGCATCGACCAAGCCCGTAACACTCTAAATAATGTTCTTTGCCCATCCGCAAACTTCGTCATGAAGTGGACGTTATTTTGATGTGCTCGAATGACATCTTTATGGATTTGGTCATCGTCATGTCCTCTCTCCTGATTCTCGACAATCCGATTGAAATATCCCGGCGACTCCGTTTCGCTGCTTTCGACCTTCAGTTCAATTTCCCAATACCTTTTCCTCTGATTGATCGGAATGAACTTATATACTCTTCGAAAGAGATATCGCGGCGTTTTACTCGTCTTGACCCATTCATCTAACATGACCGTCCACTTCTTTTCTTTGTCTTCCACATTAATCTTTTTCACGACTTCAGGCACTTGTGGCGCCTCAATCGTTTCTTGGACATATCCATACTCATCCGTCTTCTTATCTATTTCGACTACTTTCACTTCTGTTTGTTCAGCCTCGACAGGAAGAGGACTACTCGTCTCATTATAGACCAACCGAACATCTTTTAATGACGTCACATTCAACAAGAAATTGACAAGGGGTTCACACTTACTTTGTAACGCATAGTACAACGGTTGGTTCCCACTGACATCAGCACTCTCCGCTAATTTCACACTCTTCCGAAAATAGTCGAAAAATGGTCCAAATTTCGTGACCTTTGCAAGGCCCTTTGCCTTCGCCATATAATGCAAACAGTTCGAGTGGTCTCCGTCATCTACTTGTTATTCGATCATCACTAGATACTATAACGAATAGTAAATATATTACTAGTGAATAGTTTAGTATTCATTAGTAATATATTTACTATTGAAGAAGAACAAACAAGCATCTAAAGATGCGCCAGCTTTGATCAAGATGTCCATGTTTTCTATATTCAGGTAGAAGCAAGCGACCATTAAAGGGGTAATACCTTTATTATTATGTGCGTTAACATTTCCTCCGTACTTCACCAGTTTCTCAAGGAGTTTAGTGTTATTTCTCCGACACGCAACATAAATGGGAGAGTCTCCCAAATCATTCTGAATATCAATCCCACTCTTCTTGACTTTCCTAGCTAAGTATACACACGCATTCGTTCGACCAGCTATCACCCCACGAAGTAACGCGGTGTTCCCATTGGAGTCTTTAGAATTCTTAGTGATCCCTGCCTTCAGCAATTGATTCACTAAATTGGATTTCCCTTGTTCTGCAGCAATATGTAAAGCAGTCGATCCATCAATTTGAGACTTAAAATTCAATTTAGAGTCGTGGACGGATAAGTACGGAGGTAGTAATTTGTCACTTAAGACGTCTTGTCTCCCCGCGCTTAATGCAAATGAAAATGCAGGAGAGACACGCTCAGTCACTTTCTTCCCTGAAACTTCACGAGTGATCGGTTTCAATTGGACTTGGTCATCATCCCCCGAGTCTGTTTCGTACCCAGCCTCGTATGAATCTTCATATGAGTCTTCAGACATCCTCCGTCCAAGTTGATTTCGAGTTTGTTTGAACAAATCTCAAATCCATAACCGTTTTCTAGTTCAAACCAGAAAACCCACTTTTTCGTTCATATAACTCCTCTTATTCAATGGGACTTCTATCCTTTTGTGGCTTCTTTTCTATCTTAATTCTATGATTCTTTTTATAGTTTATTTATAGCTTCTGTTTTGAATGGCAATTTGTATGCCGTTGTATAATAGTATTTAAATGGTTTATTTTATAATAACAAACAACTTTTTGTTGTGCCTTTTTGGCGAGAAAAATCCATCAAAAATGGTATTATTCTTTTACTATTTTTCAACAAAATCTTTCAAAGAGGAAAGATGCTAAATTAAGTCGCTGAAAAACGACAAGAATTGTCCAAAGACATGACTCAAAAACAATATATCGATGAAATCAATAAATCAGTTCAACTCATTTATGGGGTGATAATCGCCTCTTTCAAACTGCCAGCATTACTTGAAGTCTCACTCGACCCACTTTCTGTACTCATTGAATACCCAATGTTCGGTTCGTTCTGATTTTCAATAGCTATAGTGCCTTCTTTCATCTTGTTCTCTCTCTTTATCTTGTCAATCACATCTTCTTCCTCTCCAAAGTTTGCAAAGAGCCCTTGTACAGCGTCATGTAATTTGAATTCGTGTGGGAAGAACCAATAGAAGAAAATTGAAGCAATCATCACCACATTCAACAAGACTCCACCCAAGATGATGGTCACGGTCGAAGACAATAACCCTAATATGCAGCAACAAATACAAAACACAATAGGAGGTGTTGCAAAGACCATCGCCATCACTAAATTGGAGCCAAACATATATGGTCTGTTCATCGTGGGGTATCTGAAACGTAATATGACGTACGACACACATATGAACAGCACACGAATCGCATAAAACGCCGAGTCAACACCAACCAACTCATCAAAATCCATTGAAGCTGATAAGATGAAAATTAAGACGCCTTGCAGAATAATAGCTACGTCGGGGGTATTAAATCGTTTATTGACATGCCCAAGTGTCTTCGTGAGAAACGGGTGGAAGTCCAAGTCGATGAACCCTTGAAAAAGTCTCGAAGCCGTACACAAAAGTGTTAATAAATACCCCAACGAACTGACAAGCCCTCCCAAAAACATTAACCACGGTAAAGTCTTCGCTACCCACTCGGGTGATATCTTCCCACACAACGATACAAAAGATCCTTCTACCCACTGACTCCAATTGTCATCTAGAATCGTCCCTACCATACATGGAATAATATATGTCATCACTGTCATAATAACTAATAACGTCATAGACCTTGGAATAGTCCTCTTGGGCTCTTTCACTTCTTCAGATATGTTGCCACACCCATCCACTCCATTGATATTCCAAAACAACACCGATATCAACAGTGACCAATTCATCTCTTTGAATGGTAAAGTGTCAATTAAGTTGCTCCAGTGCGCATCAGGACTGAACACACCAAAGCAGACAAACACCACAAATGGGAATAACACACATATTGTAAACAACACACTAATTTTGCCAATGATGTCGACGCCAATGATATTCAAGAACGTTGCGACAGAAGTCACTGCAAATTTAATGAGTAATGTCGCCCACCACTGAAGCTCGGGAACCTTTTCAGTCAAGTACCCAATGAAGAGTGTTGGGTACACAGCGTTGTCTATGGTTGCTCCGATGAGCGATATAATAGTCGCAAACATCGTGAAAAAATTGGCAAAAGGTGTTGTGGCACAAGTGACCCAATCTACCATCCCACCACAGCCTGGAACAGCCGCTGATAACTCCGCTGTTATCAAACAGATTGGTAACATCACCAAGAGAGAACAAGTGATCATTATTATAGTCGAAACCAGTGGACCTGCTGACTGGACCATTGGTTCTGCTCCATACGCTCCACCAACTACTGCGATAAAGAGTAGTCCAGTCAATTTAACTGTTCCAAGAGCTTTAATTTTAATAGGTGGAGTATTTAAATCTACTGCGGAATGAGGAGCGGAGGGCGTTTCTTGCGCTTCGGTAATAATTTTTGGAGAGGTGTATATGTCGGGCGTATCATCCATTTCACATCTCAGTTTGAAAGGGTTTTGATTTTAAAAATGATTTTGATGATTCAACTCTGACTGTTACCTTTCGTCTTTCCAAAGCAGAAACGATTTAAAAATCTTTTTCTCAATAAAACAATAGTTGGATTATAATTTTATTTTCAAATTGTTTTAGTAGTTTGTTGTGATTTCAATAGTAAGAATATATCTATTAGTTAATTATTTTTTAAACTATAAAGTAATAACTTAAAAGATTTGAATTGTAAAAAATTACATGTATAAATAGTTGAACAAATTAATAATATAATTTAACTTGTTTTAATTATTAACTATTTTTAATTAAAATATAAAATAATTTACTTTATTTTACTATAAATATTATAATATTTTTATAGTATTTATAGTATTATATAATTAATATTAAAAAATACCCACTTTTCAGGTAATTATTTTTAGATTATTCATTTAGATTGATCAAAATAAATTTACTAAATACTATAATATTATTATAAACACATTATCAAAATTCAATAATAAAAAATAATTATAATTTTACTTTTTATTTTCCAGAAATAGGAAGGGTTTTGAACTAATACTCTAGTTTAATTGAAACTACTCTCTTGTCTTTTCTGTTTAAAAAAAGAGCTAGTCAAATATCAACCAAAACCATATTTGAAACTATTCCAAAAATAACTTTTCAAAAAGAATCTTCCAGACCCTTTTCCCTATTTAATGGTAATTAAAACAACTATACCAAACTATAGTGTAAAATGATAAATTTACTTTGCTATGTTCTAACTCTAATAGTAAAAAAGCCATTCTCATGACCTGCATCAACCAAGATCAAACCAAGTCAATAATGAATCCTCCTATACCACCACAGCAAGGCACAACAATTACAATTCCATTTGACGAATATGTCGCACTCCGCCTTGCCGATCAAAAACTCGAATTCATGCAACGGACCAATGGTGACCTTAAGAAGGAAATCACTGTCTTGCAAACCGAAGTGACGACGTTCAAAAAGGGTCTTGACGAGGCGACTTTTTCATACGCACAAAAAATGAAGCAGAAGGAAGTTTTCTATGAGAAGCAACTTGAGGAATTACGGCAGAAGCTCGACCTGAAATGTCGAGAAGTCGAGAACGAGAAAAGTCTCCGTATTCAGTCTTCAATAGAAGGGTCAATGGCAAAGAGTAAATTAACGCGTCTCGAGCAAGAGAATCAACTCTTGTTAGAAGACTGCGCATTGGTCCCACAACGAAAACTCCCGAAAGCCGAACCGGAGCCACAACACCCAAGACTGGGACTCCCAAAGGTCCCATCGAAGCCTCCTATAAGTCAAGAAGACATCGTGAAGATCCAGGAGATGATGATTTCAGAGAAATCACTGCCAAAACCAGTCGAACATAATCCACCAATACAGGAAGTCCTCGCACCAATTAAAGTTGATAGATCGGAGTGCTACAAAATGAAACCAAAAAAATCTCGAGATGATGGGGTGGAACGAAAAATCTTGAGATTTTGTGGCGCAAAAGAACTGCGGAGTTTGAAGGAAAAAACAGAAAAGGAAAAAAGAATGAGTGAGACGCACGGAAAAGAAAGTGGTGTGAAGGAAGAGAAAAATGAATACAGCACCAATGAGAGGCACGTATTGAGGAATAAAATAGATCTGAGAGCAGAGATTAAAAATCTGGAACGAAATGAGAGATATGAGAGAAGTGAGAAGATTGACAAGGGTGAAACGAGTGAGAAGATACTCACCCCGCGAAACAAAAGTGAGGAGAAGTGTGAAAAGAAAGTGACATTACTTCAGTAAGACTTTCAATCTCTTTTCAACGGTCTTGTTATTTTATTGTTTTGTAGTTTGTCCGTTATGGTTTAACTATTTATCTTATAAATTATACTATAAATAGATTGTCTGATATTTGTATAAATAAAAATGGGTAAGGAAATAGTAAATTTAAACTATATTATATATTAAATAATTGATGGTATTAATAAGTGACACCAAGTCACCACGTTAGTTTCGAAGACTAAAGAAATTGAGAGAATATCAAAATGGTGTTCTTATATTTCTCAAAAACAATTCATTTCTTTGATTGTTGTTAATTAACACTATATTTATTAAATAAAACCATAAAAATTAACGAGTTTAATTATTTACATTATAACACATAAATTCGAATAAAAATTAACGAGTTATTCGAATGAACACCAAAAAAACTGTTTGTTCGATACAAATACATGTTAATTAATAAAATTCGTTAAATTTTGGTCTACCGATTGGACTGAACGAAAACGATATAAAAGGGGACTAATCTCAACTCAATAAGCAGAACGACATGGCACATCAATGCAGCTTAGAAAGAATGACCGACAAGATCGCCACATTCTCCAAGTTTGGCGACGCGGGCCATGGAGGAATTACTCGATATACCATGTCTGAAGAAGACACCTTAGCCAGGAAAGAGTTTCTCCGTCGTATGACAGCGATTGGTGCCCAAATTGAGTACGATGACGTAGCTAACATCTACGCGACCCTTCCAGGGACAGACTCTACTGCGAAGAGAATAGTGATGGGTTCGCACTGTGACTCCGTTAAGAACGGAGGGAATTACGATGGGATTTTGGGCGTGATGAGTGCGATGGAAGTCTTAGAGACAGTCCATGCCAATAAGATATCACACAAACACCCATTGACTGCTATGATATGGACCAATGAAGAAGGGTCGTTATATATGCCAGCTATGATGTGTTCAGGAATAGTGTGTTACGATAACTTGCCGGAGAATATTCGAAGCGGGTTTGTTGAGGAAGATATGATGAAAAGTGCTTCTGTAGTCGACCACACGACCACTTTTGGTGAAATGTTAGCGAAGAGCGAATTTAAAGGAGAGAAAAAGAATCGACTGTGTCCCGAAAAGTATTTGTATATGTTCGAAACACATATTGAACAGGGACCCATTTTGGAGAACCATAAGAAACAAATCGGAGTCGTCGACTGCGTACTGGGGATGTTTAACTACGCGATTAAATTCTTCGGACAAACGGTCCACGCAGGAACGTTCCCGATGAATCAAAGACACGATGCGTTCTTTGCAGCTGCTGAGGCCCTTGTGTATCTCCATACTGAAATTGATAAATTGAATATCCCGGGGTTGGTGTATACCACCGGTGAAGTTTCTTGCCAACCAAATGTCCACACGTGCGTACCAAAGTATTTCGAATTCTCAATTGATGTGAGACACGTCGATCCAAAGGAACTCGAGAAAGTCTTAGTTGTTGTGAAGAGTGTTGCTGAAAAGACTTGGGGCAATGGATGTAAGTGTGTAGTGGAGAAAGCGTGGAATAGAGACACCGTTTACTTCAACAAGAAGCTTGTTGAGTATGTGAAAGAGTCTGCTGATGATGCTAAGGTCGATTACGAATTCATTCATTCTGGTGCCGGACATGATGCACAATTCTGTGCTTATAGAATCCCAACTACAATGGTCTTTGTCAGATCGAGAAAGGGACTCTCACACTGCGAAGAGGAATATTCCACACCAGAGGATTGCACAGCTGGCGCTAGTGTTATGCTTGGTGCTGTCATTAAAGCTGATAAGGATTAATACAATGCATTTTATTATTTGAATGTTATTTGAGTGTAGCAATTCACAAATAAAATTTTAATTGAACAACTAGTTTCATAAATCATTTTTTTATATTAAATTGGATTGGTGAATTATAGTTATATTTATTAATATTTTACTTTTTATTTTTTTATTATTAATTAAGATTGTTTTTATAATATTTACTAAAAAAATACAATATAAAAATTAAAAATATTAACTCTCTTTTTTATTTTGTAATTAATGCTTTTTTAGTTTTATTAGAAATGATATTATTTAGTTAATAACTAACTTTAATTACCATTCACTTTTTTTTTAAAAAAATTATTTGAACCATATTATATTATTCATACATTATAGTAATATACAACTATTTCTTTTCCAATATTTGAGAAATAGAAAAAATGTATTATATATTATAGTTTTATAACTATAATAACAATTATTGAATAACTGACTATAAGAAAACTATTTTGATATATATCCCGACGACTGAGGGGTATATAAATCTATCACCCGACGTCCAAATACCAAAGAAGACAATTAAAAATAGGGAAGAACTGGAACTAGAAAGAGTCAAATGCCGAACTTCTACGAGCTCATATCGAGTGTTGGGTTGTACATTGCTCCATTCTTTCCGTTAGTACTTGGAGCTCGCCGTTCCGAGAAAATGGTGATGGAGAAAACGACCGAGTCGATGAATATGAAAAACGTAGCGTCGATGACAGTGATCAGCAGCTTAGTGTTGCTTGGGCTGTATGTTATCATCAAATTTATCTCAGCGGATTACCTGCAATATCTTTTGACGTGTTACTTCATGTTCATTGGGTCTGTTGGTGTATCCGAACTCTTCCAATTCATCTTCCAGAAGTACGCGTCGCCGGAGAAATTCGGCATAACGATTCCAATCATCAATTACAAATTCGAAACGTCGAAATCGGAGATCTTAGGAATGGCCGTTGGCTTTGTCTTCTCATTACTCTGGGCAGTCACAAAGCATTGGACCTTCAATAACTTCCTCGCGTTCTGTTTGACTATTGTGGCGATCGGAGAAATCACTACGCCGTCGTTCAAGATCGCGTCGATCATGTTAATTGCGTTGTTTGTCTACGACATCTTCTGGGTGTTTGGGAGTGAGGTGATGTTGACTGTTGCCACGAACGTCGATGGCCCCATCAAATTTATATTTCCGAAGGATGGGCATTTCATTTTCACCGACAAAGTGTCATTACTTGGACTTGGCGATGTTGCGATACCGGGGTTATATATTGCGCTGATGAAACGCATTGACACTGCCTTTAATAATGGGTCGAAGTATTTCCATGTATCGATATTATCATATTACATTGGACTTTTGACGACATTTGTAGTGATGCATGTGTTTAAACATGGGCAAGTTTGTTCACTTTGATTGATATCTTTGGAAGGAAGTAATAATGAATAGCCAGCTTTATTATATTTAGTTCCCGCCCTTCTGATTGGCACGACAATATATACCCTCATCAGAGGAGAAATGGCTAAGGTGTTTGAATATCATGACCCCGTCGATGAAGAAGAGGAAAGTTCATCAGAAGAGGAGAATGAAAATAATGAAGAAGGAGAAGAACAGGAAGAAAAAGAGAAACAAAAAGAAGACTAAACAAAACAACTAGAATTGAATGATTCAGTTTGATTTATTTTTTGTGGGAATTAAGTGAAGCGCTTGGGAGAATGGTATGGCTTATAGAGCTTGATGTATACGATTAATAAAATCAATCCAACTATAAAGACTGCGCCAAAGATCATCATAGCACCGATTTTCATTTCTAAAGAGTATTCTATGTGTTATTAACTTCGTCTAAGTCTTCCATTAAAATCATTAATAATTATTGAATGTGTTATACAATAATTGTATAATTAAAATAGAAAATTTGTTAATTCAACAAACCAAAGACTTCGTCGTCACCCTTTCCCATGTTCTCTCTTTTTAAGTTCACGACTTACTTACAAGAAGAAGCAGTTCGATCTTCTTTAAGAAAGTAGTACTCTAGTAAATTTAATTATAATATATAGTTTCAAAAGCCACCTAAAAAGAAATGGGTTCTTATTAATAAAAAAATAGAATAAAAGAATTACTAATTCGAACGAGTTACTTATTAAATTATTCTCGAACAACCAAATTTTGCATGAGAGTGCGTTCTTGTGTACATATGTAGCATGTATCAAATGTCATATCAGAGAACTCACATCTGTGTTTCTGTGTTCCAAATGGACACTCGATGTCCTCAACCTTCTTCACTGGTTTCTTTCGATATTCAAAAGAAGTGATTGGGTTGGTCATGTAGTCAATGATGTCCGATGATGTTCCGAAGAAGACGTCTGTGTACTTTTCCATGACTTCTTGCAAAAATTTAAGAAGAACAGTTACTCGAGATGGAGTGAACCAAGGCCCATGTAAATAAATACCAAATGGACTTTTGGTGGTGTTGTAATGTCTCTCGAAATTGTACACCAAATATTTGTATAACAAGTCGCCATCTAATTTGTAGTCCATTGAATCAATTCCTTCGCCAAATTCGTCAACCCAATCACTCAACGGGATCTCCCACAACCCTTTAAATCGTTTGTTTAACATCCCCTTCATATTTGCGTCATTAATTTGTGGGCACCCATAATCTAATGTGAATGGCCAAATAAGCTTTTTAAAGGTGTTTCCATAGACTGATTCGATAAGACTGGCGTCATATCTAAAATTCAATAATTTTAATACAGTGAACTCGTCCTCATTCCACTCAAGTTTGGGACTACGAACTCCCCGCACTTCGACTTCAGCAAGTGCTTTAAAGAATCTTTTAGATGATGAATATTCATTAAACCATGTTGAAAAGTTCGTACCATAATATGACGTGTGTGTGAATGTGTGCGATGCTATTTCGGCACCCAAATTCATCACATGAGATCCTCTGTTATATAAAGTGTAAGCATTGTTATTGTAAAATGTAATTGTCGGTGTTCTCCCACGAGAGTCTTTGATACTTGCAGTCAATAATGGCCGATATGCAAGGGTATAATGTGTCTCGAAAATCGCATCATCGATAGTGAGTAATATGAATTGAGGTAATCCCTTTGGATCCATGTTATTTGGAGTATTTTCAGTAGCACATCGACAGTTGGGAAGCTTGCAGTTGTCTTCATTGCATTGATACAAATTACATATCCCACAATCCCCAGGGCATGTGCTACAACTCTCTTTCCCTTCACAAACACCATCCCCACATTTTGTGTCTTGACATGTGTTATTGTGACACGCTTTATCTCCAGAACACGTCCCACAATAATACTCGTAGCAATTATCAAACTTCACCCCACACTCGACTTCAGAACACACAGTCGCCCCCAAACATGTCGGTGGACAGTCTTGACAAAATTCATAGGAACAGCCGTTATATTGTAACCCACATTTATCTACACAGAAAGAAGAATCTAATTGACATTTCTTCGGTTTCCCTTTAATCGTAAAGGAAGACGGAGATGTCACTCCACACATCTTCCCAGAGACTAAGAGTAAGTCACTACAATTGGAGGATTGATTGCAGCTATCTCCAAGTATCACTGAAGTGACTTCAACTGAACAAAATATCACAAAGAGGATATTCATTACTTCTTAGTTGTAAACAGTTCACCTTTATATAGCTGGAGCATTCACTTTCTATGTATTCTATTTCTATATGACTTTTCAAGGAGATTGGTCTATTCTATTGTTATACCTATAGTATAATACACAGAAACTATAATCAACTATATATTATATTCTAAATATAAAATAGTAAAAGAATTAATAACCATTCTTAAAAAAATTATTGTTGTTCGATGGTTGTTGAAGTCTAAGAATGTCAGCACCCTTCTCATCGTACATCTTCTTTGTAACTATAAGAGAAGCGTTGGTAGATAATGACATAAGTATTGATCCCCCTATCCAAGTCGACATGATTCTTTCTGGTGGAGCGATGACTCTATGCATACCATGTTTAGCAGTGACTCGCTTCGATATTTCTGTGTCCAACCGGTCATATAAATTATCAAATAGCGTGTTCCCACCAGTAAGAACCATTTCCAATAACATGGTTTGCTGGATATCTTTATCCAATTTATTCAAATAATTTACGACTAATTCGTGTATCCCAATTTCATGTATTCCAATAAGTTCGGGGTTGAAGAGAGACTCACATGCAATATATCTTTCTATTCCTATGGATATTTGCCTTCCATCTGGTAATGTGTATTTCGGATCTTCTGAAGTTTTATTCATTTCGGCAATAGCACTGAAATCTGGAAGAGCAATTTTACATAAACTGGTTTTCACACGGTTCGCATTGTAATTTGCAACAGACTCGGATACCCCACATTGACTTCTCAAGACTCCACTGATGTACTTTGTCACATCACTTCCTCCATACTCACATCTGCCAACTTCATTGATTTGTGTCCAATCAGAATAGCCACCAACATGAGTCACACCATCTCCAGACTCAACAACACAACCAGTAGTTCTCCCACTTGATAAAAGAGAGAGATAAAGGCTGTTCTCAAATTCAACTCCTTTAGCGTTTAATTTCTCTAAAAATAGTTCAGCTGACTTTTTGCGTTGGACAATTGGCGCAGTTGCGCTCTCTGTTAGCAGAAAGTTTTTTTCGGGAATAACGGCGTCAATCTCAGTCTCTATGGCATACGTCCACAATTTCTCTATAACGTCATAATTAGTAATGACCCCACGGGTGATCGGTACTTTTGCTACAACTGCATTGTCGGGAACAGTCATGAATGATGAATATATCTTTTCTTTTCCATCGTGTAAATAAACACCGCTTAAAACAATACACTTGGACGTATCATCTCCTGCAATACCAACACGTATCAGCGAAGATCCATTGTCGATGACTACTCCGTCTTCCATATTATTTTGAACGACCTTTTTCAAGTTCTTGTAGAGTGATGTTTGAGGAATTTGACGTTACTAAATAAGAAAACATTTACCAAACAACTATCTCACTTATGGAACTAAACAATAAAAAAGTAAATAACTATAGAAGGTTCCTCTGAACGTTCTCGAGAAGGTCTCGGATTTTTTTGTCATTCTTTAGCACTGTTGCTTCGATGTCTACCTTCTCTTTTTTGAAAGCTTTGAGTTGCTCGAGAAGACAATTGGCTTGTTTGTTGAGAGCGGGCAGAAACACTTCAAGGCTTTCTTCTGTTTTATACAAAAATTCGTCGCAAATGGAAAGAGCAATTTGCGTTTCTTCGTTGTTCTGTGGAAAAGGAACTGGAATTGGGTTTGGAACGAGAAACAACTTTTCCGCCTGCATTTCTTTATTGATTGGAAGAAAGTTTACCATCTGTGCTGCTGTGTGGATCCGTTTAAGTGCCTCTGTTGGTTCCATAACATCGTCAAAAATATTGTGAATTTCTATTTTCTTGATTTCGAACTTTTGGGACGGATCTTCCTTTAATTGGATAACACGCTTCAATTGTGGACGCACCTCTTCGATGCTTTCAATTGGTTTCTTTGTCTTTTTTATCAACTGTCGTTCTTCCTCCGAAAAATTGTCAATTTTTGCATCTTTCCTATCATACGTTTTTTCGACGACTTTCTGTTTTTTTTCAGTTTCTTGTTCTTTCGTAGTGGTAACCATTTTTTCATTCCTTTCTGTGTTTTCTTCGGCTTCAAGTTGTGGCGATGTTTCTTTTTCTTGAACGTTTTTGGTTTTACCAAAATTAACCGTGTTTGGTTGTTGTATCACATTGAGTTCATTCATTTTTTCGTTTATTTTCTCAACTCCTTGCTGGGCTTGTCCTTCAACTGCAACTTCAATTTTCTGATCTTCCATTTTCATTTCGTTGCTTGTCTGCGAACAAATGCTTTTGATGTCTAAGTTGATGTCCCTTTTCATCTTTCCTATTTTGTCCATCAACTTCGTTTTTGCAGTCGGCGCAGAAAACTTGAATCGTTTAATCGAAAGGTGTGGCTTTTTAAACATTGGCTTTGTCTGAAGAGAAATGCGTTTTACTGTGTTTTGTGTTTGTTGGGTGGTTTTTGTTACTGTTGCAACGGGTGTATTCTGAAGTGTTGTTGTCACTTTTTCTGGTGTTTTCTGTAAAGTAGGTTGTAGTTTTTCCTTTTCGGTAATCTGTTGTACCCCTTTCTCTGGTAGTGCGGGGCTCTTGAGTGAGGCTTTCTGAACGATTTCTGGCACAATTCCATTCTTTTGTGGTTCGGCCTTTGGAATGGCGATATTTTTTTCATCTCTGTGTGATTTTTGAATTGGGAATTCCCCATTTTCCACACCAACTTTATTTGGCCCAACAACTATCTTCTCTTCTTTTCCATTCTGAGAATCCATAACAACTTTTACACCATTCTCACCACTTCCCTTTTCAATACTAATTTTAGGTAAAGTCTTGTGAGGTTCTTTGACTATCTCAGAATTTTGCTTTGTGTCAAACAACAGCTCCTCATCTGAAAAGTCCATAGCCGCGAGCGAAGTGTTTTTGAGTGCAACTTCTCCGCTGTCTATTGTCATCTTGTCAAACCATTTATCGTCGACCTCAGCCTCTTCCGAGCTTTCAAAATTGAAATTGAATTCCTTTGTTTCTTCAACATTCTTTTTCGTCACGACCTCGGTGTTTATTTTGTTTTTGATCGGGAACAACGGTCGTTTTTTTGAGTGTGTAAACATTTGAGTGTTTTCCACTTATTCCGCTCTCAACTATTCCTTCATTCCGTCTCACTTTTCATTTTATCGATCTTGGACAATCATATTTAAAAAACTCAAAAGAAAATCAAAAATTTCACCCTCCAGTTAGAACATATGTCTTCCCGATCCATAGACAGACGCAGAAAGCAAGTTATTCAACTCGTTGTCCGACAATATATCGTCCAAGTCAACGTGGCATCTATATCTCCAATAATGGATTGGATTTGATGGGTCATTAATTTGTTCTTGTTTAGGATCTCTTCCTTCGATGTATTTAGCTTTCAGTGACAAGACGTCTTGCATCGGGAAGCACGCCAACATAGCTGGGGCGTACAAATGCATATCAAAGATGACTTTAACGACATCGGGGGGGCATGAGAATGGTGCCGCGCCACTTCTTCCCAACAAGTGGTTCCAGAAGTATTGAGTCTTGTCTCTATCTTCTTCCCACCACCCTCTAATAGTAGACATATCATGACCCGATGGGGCTGAAACAGTCAAGTATTGATAGTCCGCGGGGTGATAGAACTTCTTCTCCGGGGTATCAGTCAATCGTTGGATTCTCAAGCACGCAATTTTCATGTCGTTCATCACTCGCACAACACAGTCAGGGACCATCCCAAGATCTTCGCCACAAACTAACATGTTCGACGCTCTCGCCATAGCGGGAAGTCTTCTTCGAGCAGTTTCTTCCCAAAGTCCTTCATGTCTTTCGTAGAAGTATTGGCGATACAACTTTCTCAAGTTCTCTTGTTCTTCAAATGGCAATTCGTTGAAGCTCGAGTAACTCTTTTGCATGTCAATTCTTGGGTAGAAGTAGTTCGAATTGTTCTCGTCGCGAAGTAAGCAGACGTTCTGTAACAACAACTTAAGGCCAGTGACTATCTTCTTGTCAGAATCTCTCATCTCTGGGCAGAGGCCGGTCTTCTCAAGAATAGCTCCTTCGGTCTGGTACTCTGGTTTCAAGTTATATGTGCCGTTGTAATTGTCTACTAAGAACTTTGAAACAACAAAGTCTCTTTCGGATCCAAAGAGCGCATTCAATGTGTGGTCTCTGATGTATGGATAGCTCAATCGGTCGGTATCGTAGATGCCATACCCTTCCAACTCTTGTCTGGAAATTGGCCAGTCCGGGTTAAATCTTCCCAACAACCCAGTTCGGTGTCCCGCTGGAATACTCCAAATTCTGAAGAACCCTAAGATGTGGTCGATTCTATATGCACTGAAGTACTGCGCCATTTGTGAGAGTCTTCCCTTCCACCACGCGTAATCGTCTTTAGCCATATTTTCCCAGTTGTAAGTTGGGAATCCCCAGTTCTGTCCTTCACCAGCAGAGAAATAGTCGGGTGGCGCACCAGTTGATTTGTCAAGATGGAACAAGTCTGGGTGCATCCAGCATTCGACCGATCTTTTGGAAACTCCAATTGGCAAGTCACCCTTCAAAGCGACTTTGTTGTTGGTGGCATACTCAGAAGCTTCTTTTAATTGGAGGTGCAAGTTGTATTGGACAAAGGCATAGTAATCGCACTCTTCTTTGTGTTCTTCGTACATCTTTTCGACTTCGGCGAAGTCTTTTGGAGTTGGGGGGAGTGGGGTGTCGACGGATTTAACCAAAGTTCTGTAGACACAATACGGGATCAACCACGTTTTGGCGGTGTTCTTGAACTCATCGAAGCCTTTCTGTGTTGTTCCAACCTTAGCAAAGACCTTTCTAGAGATTTCTTCCTTAACTCTCAAGACTTCTTCGTAGTCAATTTGTGCCAATTTGTTCAGTCTTTCGGACTGTTGAGCAATTTCAGCCAAGATTTCTTTGTCTTCAGTAATAGCAGAGAGTCTCAAATACAACAAGTGGAATGCTTGAACTGAGTTTGGATTGTATGGATAAGTATCTCTCCATGTGAAGTAAACGGTGGTGTCGTTGACGGGGAGGGTTTGGATCAAAGAGATTCCAGTCTTCTTACACCAATCAACCAACTTGATGACATCCAAGAACTCACCACATCCACATGACGCCTTTGTTCTCAATGAGAAAATTGGAGTAACAACACCAACACCTCTATAGTAAAGACCGGCCAAGTCGTCATCTTCTTTGATAATAAGAACGTCTTTTTCTTTGACTTCGTCTTCTTTAAGTTGTGGAACATAATAGACTCTATTCCCTCTTTCTTCCCATCTTGCGTTTGCTCTTGTGTGAGTATCAGCTATGAACAACTTGTATTCAAATGGTTTGGTTTCTTTTGTGATATCAACAAGTGCCTCATAATATGGGGCATGGGTGGGAGTCATCTTCACAGCACCGTGAACGTTCCATTTTCCAAGAGCCTCAATAGCACCACCAACAAAGACACACTGTCCTTCTGGGACGCAGGTGCATCTAATTCTGAGCAACAAAGTGGTTTCTCCAATCTTTTTGATTTCCATCTTTTCGTCTGTGCGTTTTCCATAGATGACCTTTCTGAAGAAAGAAGTGTTCAAGAACGAGTCTTCAGCACCAGAGCCTGAGAGGAACAAATCATTGACTTCAACCTTTTTGAATAAAGGAAGAGCAGCCAAATCAAGGGTATGTGTGTAGTGCTCTTTGTTTCCTTCAGTTCTGTAGACAACCTTCACGTCATCTTCTTTGACCACTAAATATTGATAATGGATCAATCCAGTCTGTGTGAACGTGAACTCTCCAGTCCATGTATTGTTGTCCTGATATTTCAATTTGAACAACTCTTTTTCACCTTCCACCTCGAGGCAGACGGCTTGACCAAATGGTGTACTATAGTGTACTGTAAAGAAGACCATAATCTATAAACCTTCCAAGTTCATCTCGTTTTATAGCTACATCGGATCTCATAAAGTTTCAAATTTTTCGATGTTCTTTCCTTGTTTTTTGAACATTATATTTATTATATCAATGAGTTTGATTGTTGAATTTGTAAACGTTTTTACCAGTTACATTTTTTGCCCTTCGTATGCTAATCAAAGATCTGCAATTCAACCCCAAACGAAAATACGTGGTTCTTCGTTTGGTTTGATTATTATTCATTTATAATTTTTTATGGATTTATATAGTTTTTGGTCTACTGGAATTTTCACGCGAAAAGAATAAACAGACAAGTTTTTTGATAGGACAAAAGAAATGTACTATTTGTCATAGTTGATTTATTATAATTTTATTGGTTGTTTTTGCATTATCAAAAAACAAATCAACGAAAATTAAAATGATATTTTAACGGATACTGAACTTTTATTTTTTAAAATATTAATTCCGCCAAAAAAGAACAAAATTAAGAAAAAACAACAATAAAAATTCAAACGATTTTTGTGGGTTATGTCGTTACTATAACAATAGTTTAATTATTTTTTAATTATAAAGTTAAAATATTAAGAACTTTTGTTTTTGAGGTGAGTTGCATTAATATCTTCTTTAAAAATATTGTTCAATGTCATTGAATTTCTCTAAGATATTCAATTCAAAAAAGAAACCCTTTGAATAACTTAAAAAGAATTCAATGAATTTTGTTAACAACTTGTTTGAAGACATTATAAATGGAAATGTGAGTGGGTCGTCGCGACTTGCTGTTCATGCTTCTTTCATAATGGTTTTACTTTTTGAGGCTTACTTTTTTGTCATGTTTCAATTTGTAAGAATTCATTTGGGTGTTCTCTTTCTGATTACTATTGGGGCTTATGTTTCTATTGTTTGGTTTGTTTAATTTCAAATAGTAATTAATACTATTCTTATTTAGAATAACATTGAGGGTATTTTATCAACTTGACAACAACGAAACATTAAAAAAGAATATGGCAGATTCAAACAAGATTGAAGAGCAACAAAAGACTGAGTAATTTAAATTATATCGATTATATTAAAATTGATAGCATTTTATTATAAATGCTATTATATTTTATTTTTTAGTAAATATAGAAATTGTCGTTGAAAAACAACATAAAAAATTTTTCGGTTTTATTAATATTAGTATTAAAATATTTAAGAAATTATAATACAAAACTATATTAGTCTTTTTTATCAATTATGATTTTTTTTAATGTATTAGTAATTTAATTATATTTTATTAATACAAACTATAAAAACACTTGTATCGACCAATATATTAAAAATAGATTTGAACCATTTTTCATTTTGAAGTTACCATCAAATTGATATTATTAACAAAAATGGTTTTATTTATTATAATACAATAGTTTCCCACCGATGCGTTTTGAATCATGCCAAGTCTTCAAAAGCACTGAATCAAACAAATACCAAAAAGAACGAAAAAATCAAATCATGTATTTCGTTCTTTTTCAACTTCTTGTAAGTGTTTGGAGTCAACAATGCACAAGCACAGGCTGTAAACAGTGTATTGCGAATGAGACGTGTAGTTCATGTTCAGAGTTATATGATCAAAAGGATAATAGCTGCTCCACTTGTGTTTCACTCAATCCTTTGAAACCAATAGATGCCAATAACACTCTTGTCGTGTTTGAAAATGGGATATGTGTCGATAAAACCAATTCAATTCGAAAGGACTACTCAGACATGATCACTTACTCCTTGTCTTCTGGATATATAGATTTGTCATTCACAACTAACTCTAAATATTCAATTGGGCCGTGCTCCTTCCCTATTAGAAAACAAGTCCAATATCGACCATCGTTTTGGATTAAAGTCGATTTGGCCGGCGTTGTTAACACACAAAGTCATTATAAAATCATCTTAAAAACACCGGAGAATGCACCGAGAATATACGTGGATGTCACTAATACAGACCCAACAACATCAGACGTTTTCAATTGCTACGCGCGACAAGAAATAGTGATGAATGGAGGGAGCTTGACCCTTCCATTGTCTCAAGAAACGTATTTCTTCTTCATCTCCATCGACGATTTAACATCGTTTTCGTTCTCTTTCAAAATTGATTTTGTCGATGACTTCAGAGAGAGTGTTCTCGACCTCTCACAAGCACAGACAGACGCGCTGTACACCACCAAGAAGACTTTGTCTCACACCTTCAAATTCTCGTCGGAAGGCATTTACATCTATCCAGTCTGTGCGCCAACGAAGTTAATGAAAGGGCTTTATTTCACGATAGAAACCAACTCTGAGTACAGTGTTTTGCTTGATACTTCCGAACAAAACAGATATGCGTATTTGATGGAATACACTTTAAATGAGACCAATATCCTCCAATGTATTGATTATTACGTTGGCGATTGGTGGGGAATTTGGTCTTCAACTCGAGTCCAACAAGGCCTCCGAGTGCGAATGAAACCAAGCGAGAACAAACGACTGTTATTTGTTGGGACTACAGACCACTCCACGGATTTGGATGTGACGTTCTCTACAATATGTCCAAAGCACTGCTATGAGAGTAATGGGAATGGAATGTGTTCTACAAGAAACGGGGACTGCGTGTGCAGCGACTCTTTTGGTGCGGAAGACTGCAGGAAACTGTGTTATTACAATCAGAAGTTTTACAAGAATGATGGAGTAGTCTCTGGAGATGCAATGTGTTATTTTGGGACGTTACATTGTGACGCTGATTGTGCTTGTGAGAGTGGCAAATTAGAGTCGCACTATTGTGTCAGTCAAAATTGCGTCAATAAGAACTTTGGCGATGCAAATGTCCAGTGCTCGTATAACACAAGTCATTGCCTTCCCAATTGTATATGTGCTGATGGGTATGAAGTCACCGAAGAACGCCTGTGTCGTAAATTGACGTGTGGTGATGGGATAGTTGATGAAGGTGAGCAGTGTGACAACACCACCAATTGTGATCATTACTGTCAATGTCTTGCAGGGTATGAAGTTGACCCAAATGCCCCTGGAAATTGTCGAAGTAAACCGATAGCATGGTGGGTGTGGTTATTAGTCACATTACTTGTGATCATAGCATTCATCATCTTAGTTGGTATTGTCATTGGTGTCGTTCGATTGACTCGTTCCATTCGATTGGACCAATCTATATTTAAGCAACAGCAGCCAGTGTATTACTACGACATTACACAAAGTGTACCTATGTCTCCAAGTGAGGAAGCTCGATATAACATCGAGCCATTGGACTTAGACTATGGTAATGAGAATGTCCCCACTAATGTCTTTGATACGCGATACGAGTTGGTCGACGTCAAAAATTACTCGGGAAATAAATATATGATGGTGATCATTCACACACCAAATAACCCCAAATTCGTCTTTTACTTTGACCCCCAAGTCATCTTTTTGAGGCCAAAACAAGTTTGTCATTTTTATTATAAATATAGTATAAAATACTATGAACGTATAGTTCTTATTGCTAGAAAACGACTTTAACGAGTTACATGACGTTGCACTGTACTACGAAGATAATGGGCATGAAAATCCATTATACGGTATACTGGTCAAAACATCTTCGGACGTTAAAGGAAATAGCGGAGTTACTGAGAAATAAAACATTTGAGGAGTGGACCACTGAAAACAAAATGCAGATGGAGACCCTCATGAAGGATGTAAGTAGGAAGTATAGACACCAGTTTGAGATCAAAACGGTTGCTGCGAGTTCTACACATATTGATATGGACGAGTTGCATTTGCGTGAGCAGCCCATAGCACAGGGAGCATCGGGGACTGTGTATGTAGGGAAGTACAAGAGTATTACAGTAGCTGTGAAGATGTTCCGGTGGGAGATGTTGACTGAAGACGAGTCCAAAGAGCTTAAAAAGGATGTTATTCGGGAGTGCGACTTGATGAGTAAATTGCGGAATCCGTTCATTGCGAATTACATGGGGTCTGTGACATACATTCCGAAGATCTCAATGGTCATTCAATTCTTCCAATTGGGGTCATTAGGGGATTATGTGAGACATGAAAAGCCTGAGGACATTGTCTTGCCGTATAAATTGAAAGTCAAGATGATGTTTGACTGTGCGAGAGGAATGGCCTTCTTACATGAGAATCGGATTATGCACTTAGACTTGAAGCCGGACAATTTACTTGTCAACTCGTTATACGCCGACTCAAGTTGTGTGGTGAAGATCACTGATTTTGGGACATCGCGAATTACTAAGAAAAAGACGGAACAAGACCGAGGACTTGGGACACCCATTTATTTGGCACCAGAAGCGTTTACGGATGTCTACACAAATGCGGGCGACGTGTTCTCATTTGCCGTCTTAAGTTGGGAACTTTTCTATGCAAAAGAGCCATACAAGGACTGCAAAAGTATTTTTGAAATCAAAGAGTTTGTGATCTCTGGGAAACGACTTGTGTTTGATGACACGATACCAAACTGCTTTAAGAGTCTAGTAGAAGACTGTTGGAGACATAAAATGGAGGAGAGGCCGTCGTTTGATGATATATCGAAACGGATCGTCACCATATTAGAGGATGTGCCGAATCACCCGGAGTTTGATTCGAACGTGTCGATGGAGAGAATAGAAGAAATCATCAATGAGAAGTCCGCAAGAGTCAATGAATTGTTAGCGGAACAAGAAACCGAGTAAGTTATTATATGGTACTACTACAAGAGTTCAAAGTGTTGGGTACAAAGTCAATTAATTAACAAGTGGAGTTTGAGTTAAAGAATATAGAGTGTAATAAGCATAAGATAGAATAGCACAGTATACTGTGGGGAATAACTCCTTTGGTTTTTATTCTCGCGAACTATACAGACACCAGACGTCGTACAGACTTGACCCATTGGACATACACCACAGAACGGTGTGCACCCTTTTGTAAACTGAACAACACCTCCATCATCCGGACTTGATTCTGTTGGGTTGCAAACAACTTGTTTGCATTGATAAGCACCAAGCGGACAGAGTTTGAGGCCGTTCTTGTAAGAAGTCTCATCAAATGTGATTGATGAAAAATGAAGAACAGCATTTGGTTCTCCGGTGAAGCCAATCACAAACGTGTTGACTGGGCGTTATCATCAATTTATAATACTATTATTATAATATATAGTTAAATAAGTAAATAATATGATATAGTATTTTAATAATAATACTTTATTAAGAAGTATAGTATAATACAGTAATAGAACAAACAGAAAGAAGTACAACGAGAAATCTTAAGAGAGAATTCGAATATCCCTTCATATGTGTTTCCAACTTGTGTCACTGATTTATTAAAAACCAATTTATCACAAGTACTAACGACTGCGGACTTTGGGTTGTCCTTTCCCATAGTAAAGAGATCGATTCCATCAAACGAATATTGAGAAGAGCTCGAGGAAACGATTTTCAGTGTTGAAAAAAAGAACACTTCTTTGAAGGGGACTCGGTATCTAAAGGACAAATATGCTTTTCCCGTCTCATTAAAAGTGATTGAGTCGTTAATTAATTTAGTTTCTGGATATACTGTGTCTACTGTATTTCCAGGCACTGTTGAAGTGATCCATTCGAAGTAATTGTCATTAGACGTGTGGTTAGATATCACCACATTTTGTGGTGTAAATTGGCACTTGTCCCAATCGGAGTCCATTGGTGTTTGTGTGTTGCCATAATACTTCCCGATCTTATCGGTGATATACCCGAAGGAAACAACCATTAATCGAACTGACATGATTTGCACAAAAACTGGGTTGACTGGTAATGGGATGACAAATGATGAGTCTTTGTTAATGACGTAATCAGTTTTCTTATTAATTCTGGCTTTATAGATCACGGAGTTGAAGTTGTACACTTTAAATGTGATATGTGTGGTATTCTTTTTATACACTTCCAGTACGGGATACGTCTTAAAAGGGCACTGGACGTTTCTCACGTTAACTGGTGTGACTATAGAAGAATCGTCTGTGCTCGGGTTCATTGCGACATCACTAACAAACTTGCGATCGGCAAAGAATGTTCTTGGAATACTATATTGCATCGTCAAGTCTGTCGCATTTGGTACCATATAAGACCCTACTAATTGACATGTTATTGGTTTCATAGAAGGGCCAGTGATTTCAATACAGGCACCACACCTTGGTACCAAATCATTTGTAATAGTCTGGAAGTATAATGCTTGTGATATTAAACAGTAAGACTGTGTTGAGTATGCGTACACATCTTTTTCATAATGTGGTAAGTCGGCATAACACTGAAGAGATTTAACTGCACGTGTCCCTACTACCCCACGAACACCAATATTTTCAAGCGCTTCGAGACGCATCCCAAGCATACAAGGAACATCAAAGTTGACTGCCATTGTTATAGACATGTATAGAAATGTGAGGAGCATTTCCATAATTGATTGTATTTAATTTTTAAATTCCAAATTGTTGTAATGAACAACGTGGACATTATTGATTGGGACAAGGCTAAATTCGTCGTTCTAAGAGGATTTTTAAAAAAGACTAAAAATACCGCATTTTACAATAGATTTGAAGATGTTCAATGCCGAGAGAAACGTAAAAAATGTAGGCGTTACTCTTTTTCTTGTTATTTACTTTAAAGAAATTAAGTTGATTATCATAAAAACACACTTCATTTAAACTAATTTTTAAGTGTTGGTATTTTTAATCGACTAAAACACCACAACAAGTATTTTTTTATAAATAACATAAAATAAATTAAAATAAACAAACCTGTTATAAGTCCGTTTTTTTCGATTATTTCACTCAAAAAATGAACATATTGAATTGTAAAATAATTTGAAGAATTATTGTGTATTGACTAAATATTATATAATGAATAATTATCATTTATTATAGAATAATCAATAATATAATATTGTTTTTATTAACTAATTTAACAATAGTTATAAAACAAATTAAAACAATATTTTACTGTTTGGTATAAAACAATCTTTGTTTATAACGGCTGTTTTATTTGGTATTTTTGAAACTCTACTCTTTTATTTTTTAAAATTTTAAAACAATTATTTTTATTTTTATCAACTCAATATTGTCAATTTAAATAATTGTAAATGTGATACTTGTTACTATAATTATTAAAATATTTTACTACAATTTATGATAAAATTAATTATAATATATAGTAATGTTTATAATTTGCTTAACCATTTGACTTTTTTGTCCAAAAACAATTTAACATCATTTTTTATTCAAATTCTGTTAAATAATTGGTTGAATGTTAAATAATTGTACAATAGTGATTCAATTGGAGTATGTTGAAAACGTCGATTTATTTATCAATAAATAAACAAATAATCAGCGATCTTCCTTTTTTTAATTATAGAACAGAACTCATAATATCTTAAAATTATTGTGTACACATCACCACTTTTCTTTGCTTTTTAAGATAAAAACCCATTTTATTACAACAACATTACGAAAAATAATCTTCTTTTACTCTTATTAAAAATAAATAACAAAATATATTAAAAAAGAGTATTATAGTTATTTACACACAAATTTAAAAAGATGTTTACACGTTTTAATAAAAAAATGATAAATTCATAAAAATATGTTTAATTATATTTGAACACGAAATCATTATTATAATTACCATTTTATTACAAAAAAATAAATCACTCACAATTACAAGAAAAATAAAAATGTCATTATTACTTTTCATAAAAAATATTTGTACATTTGTGAGAAATAAAAAATGTATTATTTAAAACAATCTTTTTAATTAATAACACATTGTAATGAATTATAAAGAATTCATTGTTGAATTTAACGGAAAAAATTGTGCAGCATTTGTCGTAAAGAAACTTATAATATTAAAAGCCACGCAAATAGAATTCACAAACAATTTATAAACATGTTTAAAGAAGATCATCAGACTTTTATGTGTATTAAACAACGTATCTTTGAATCATCACGAAACGAAAATATGTTACCAATTTTAGAACTTCCCCATCAAAACACATTTTTTAATTATGAGTTTTGGCATCCAACTATACCATTAATAAGTAAAAAAGAATTGGTTAATTTTGACACAAAATTTCATACAATAACTCCATTAAATGAATGGGTTTTAGCGAAAAAAGAATTTAAATATTTTGTAGCAAAAATCATTTCAAAGAAAATGTTGCCTGTTGGAATGGGAAGTGTAATTTCAGAGTCATTGAGTTGTTTGTTAAATTTGTTGAAAAAAAATGAATTATAAAAACCCACAATTTGATGTTTTGTGCACATTTGTTAGTGAACTGAAATTAGGAGAAAAGGCGATGAGAAATTCCATAATTTTGATTGGGAATTATTTGAAAAACAAAACTATTTTAGAAATAAATAATTCAGAGTGTGTTGGTGTTCAATTTGATGAAACGACAGATTGTGCTTCAAAATCACAACTCATTGTTTTTGTTAGAATTGTAAATTCAGATTTAGTCGTACATGACACCTTTTTAACAATTATCCACAATAAAAACCATAATAATTCTTCAATTTCAACAAAAAGTGCAATTATTAATTATTTTGAACAAGAACATATAGATTTAACAAAAATAACAAATTTGACAACTGACTCGTGTATAACTATGGAAAAAACTAAAACGATTTTAGTTGATAATTTAATTGATTTAGGCGTGAGAGTAGTTTTTAGAATTAAATGTGCATTACATCAAGAAAATTTATGTGCAGCAGTATTAAAAAAATGTCATGTTATTGAAACCGTCAATTTGTTTTTAAGTTGGGTATTTGGAAGTCCGAAAATTAAAGATACCATGAACACATTTTTTAGAACGCAAAATGCACCTTGTCAATCAATTTTGGGTTATTCAATCACAAGGTGGATTACTCGCGCGACTTCATTAGAAATCATTTTTTTAAATTATTCATGTATAATATCTTACATTAATATATTCTACCCCAAAAACAAAAAATCAATAATAATTGTTGAAAAAATGAGTTCTGAACAATTTTATATTGATTTGGCTTTTTTGGTTGATATTTTAAAACAATTTTCATCAATTTGTAAACTTCTCCAAACAAACACTCTTGAAAATTTGGATTGTTTGGGAATATTAAGACAACTTAATTATTTTGTAAACTTTGTAAAACAATACCGAGATAAAAGTTATATAAAATCGATGTATTTTCCTTATTATAATTCAGTGTGTAAAAATACTTCTTCAAGAACAAGTTTGGCAGGAAATTTTATTAATGATTTGTTCGACGTGTTTGATGTTAAATTTGATGATTTCAATAAATTGGATTATTTGTTTGATTATTGTTTGGAAGGAAAAATGAACCGTAACATCGTTAATTTTATGACGAAAGGTTTTAACATTGGTTATTCTATTCAGAAATTTGTCGATAAACAAACTTTGAAAATAACAACAACCGAAATTTTTGATAAAAATGTCACGTTAAAATTGATGGGTGAGCTTGTGGCCTTTTATGCATTACCATTTTTAAATACAAAAAAATACACGGGTTTGGAATTTAACAAAAACAACTTTCCTTATTTATATCGAATTTGTGCTGTGATAAAATCGATATTCCCAACTTCTGTCCTTTCAGAATGTGGGTTTTCAACAATGGCAAATATAAAAACAAAATATAAAAACAAAATGTTAAACGACTACCTCGAAGCACAAATAAGAATCGCATTGTGTGGTAATTTTGACATTTGTGAAATTGTTAAAAAATACAAATTAAAAAATATCGATAAATATGATATCAATGATATAAATGTATTGGAAAATTTGGAAAACGAGTTCAAATAATGCATAATGTATCTTTGCTAAAGTATGAATTATGTTAATGATATAATTAATTGTAGTTAATATCATTTTGAAACAAATGTTTAAATGTTGTTTAAATATTTATGTTCAGTGTTGTTTTATTATTTTTTAGCGTTTATTTGATCAAAAACGGTTTAATAATAATAAATTAATTATAACCACAAATAATTAATTTAAAATATAAAAAATATTGTTTTTTTAATAATGTAGTTAAACTTTTATATAAATGATAAATATGATATTTTATGTATATATACATAAAATATTATATATATTATATATACATAAAAATTTTGTACAAATAATTTAAAACTCAATTCTTTATGAATAACATTTTTGGGATACAAGTTTATTATTTTCAATAAAACAAATAAACAATTCGTACAATTCGTTTTATATTTTTATTTAACCAAAGATTATTGGTATTTAGTTGTTTGTTTAGTTTTTTTTTACAGTTTTTGAACTGTTTTTGTTGGATTATTATTATTTCAATAAAAAACAAAAAGACAAAAAATAATTTACTTGACAACTCGAAAATAATGCAATTAAGTTACAGTTCTCAAAAAAATTGCACGTTTGTTCAAAAGGAAGATCGCTGCAAATAATGGTCCAAATAATCAGGATATAGATAAAAAATAAAAAAAAGGTAATAAAATTGAAACAAGTTTTTTTCGAACAGATTCCCGATATTTTCCAAATATCATTGACCAAAACCTTGTAACAATGTTTTCTGACTAAAACATATTGTAAAAAAACAAATATTTTTATTAATATTTAACTAAAGAATAAAGTATAAAATTAAGTTAAAATACTTACTTATAATCTATTTTTGTTAGAATATTTTAATTATTACATTTTATTATTATTTCAGATATCAAAATTACTTGTTTTTCATGACATCTGGTCTAAATTCCATTTTTAGACAAAAACAACAAAAATGAACAAGTTTGTTAAACTTGCGCAACATCTAATAACATAAGCAAGATATTTAATCCATTATTTTATTATTAAATTATAGTAACTCAAAAACAAATAAAAAACACAAATTACAAAATTATAATAAATAAACTATAAAAGTATGAAACAATAAATTGAAATCAATCTTCATTAACAACATTAGCAGTTCCACGTCCATCAACAAACTCTTCATTACCATTTACAACTGCGGATACGTCTCTTTGTTCTATAAATGCAGTCAGCCATCTTCTTGTAGTGGGTGGAAGTGGTTCCAAAAACAAGTTTCTGTTTTCGGGACTAGTTCTCAAATACGAGTTGAATAAATAAAAATGAACATTTCGCATAGGATTTTTTGTTATCATAAAGTTGAGAACTGCATGTGCAACAATTGAATAGGATCCGTATTTGTTCAATGGTAATTTCCACACATTTCGCATCATTTTAAAAGTTGTTACTAACCAGCCAAATAAGTTCTCGACTTCAATTCGACAAGACGAATGACAATTGTTACGGTTTTTAATGTGCCTCCTCTGTATTTCAGTTAACTCCAGATCATTAATTATTTTAAATGGAATTACACAAGATGGGCAAGAAGAATAACCACCATCTGCCAATATCAACATGTTACGTGGGACACATTTTTCATAATAATAATCTTTAAATAACACACTGTCGTGAACACTGCATTCGATTTCGGTCACGATACTGACCACCATACCGAAATAATTGATGACAACTTCCGACTTCAAGCCTGAATGATTATGTTTAAAACTGAAAAAAATTTTATCCAACACAGTTGTCGTTCCGTGTTCAACTCTTTTATTGTTGATTGCCTGATCTCTACCGTCAACTGCAAAAAACACATGCTTTAACTCTGGTATATATTTTCCGAAAGCAGCTGATCTACCAATATCGAAGCTTTGTGTACATTCTGCACATTTTAACACAGAGTCGATAAATATTGTTTTCATTGCTTCACTAAACAAGTCGAGTGCCAGATCAAGCCACTTAGATATATTTGATTCTCTTCTTCTGTTTTTAATCTCGTTCACTTCATTTTCGTTGTTATCTGGTGAAATGATTTCAATGTTTAAGAATTCAAACAATTCTTTTTTACGTGTAATCACCATGTAATTGAGTAAGTAACAATAGTAGCAGATCTTCATAAGTGAGTTGGTTTTTCTTGTTAAGAGTGACTACTTTAGTGTTTGGTATTGTGCCTGTGAACTTTCCAATAGTTCTTTCAACTTCACTTTCTCTGTTTACACTGTAATATCCGTTTTTGTATTTCATCAACTTGCATAATTCATCAAAATGATTTTTTTGAAGTCCAGTCAACATTACACATCTTTCGTTGGTAGTTAGGTTAATGGAACACAACGTTTCTTTGTTGTGAGTAGTGATAGTCGCAATTGGGGTAGCAACGTCTTCGAGATCAAATTCTTCGTTATCCATTCTCAAAAGGAACATATCAACACTTTCTTGATTACAGTTGAAGCTCGAATGTTAGTCATAGCTTCCAATCTTATCCGTTGAAGTTGAGTTGTTTGTCTTCTTCTTTCCTGTCTCGACTCCTCAATTGCTGTTGTTTGTTCTGCTTGCAATCTAACTGTTTTCACTTTTTTTTTGCTTCTTTTGTTGGCACAACTGGTATGTTGCGTGGTTGAATCTGTGAAAATGGTTCTCTCACAAAAAATGTTGGAAGTTGTGTTGGCTGTGTCGTTGGCGTAGAATGTGGTTGAAGCACCGTTGATGTCGTTAAGGCTGCCAGTGGTTGATGCACTGTTTTTGTAACACTAGATCGATGAGTGGGATTAATAATCCTCAAAAAACTTGTTTTCGATGTTTTTGTGGTGGTTCGGCGACAGTTTGCCATCGATTGTGGGTAATTATTGGGTATCATCACTTGTTTTACTCGGATCTTTTTATTTTATTTCTATTATTTTATTGATTAATAAAAATATTATAATTTATAATAAACATATCTAGATAACATTTTGATGAACTTTTAAAAACAACCAAATATGAGTTCAATATTTGAGTTAAAAAACTTGCTGTTTTATAATATAGTTTTGGTATTCTTGCGATTTTTTAGTTATCTTGCGCAAAAACAGTGGTTTTGGACCAGAGGTCATCAATCTATTTTTTAAATTAAGTCAAAAAATAGTTAAAATTTAATTTTTTTTACAATCAAATTAAAAAGACTTAAATAATTGGTTATTTAAATAGTAATAAATTGTATTTTATTTACTTACTAATATAATATTATAATTATTAACTTTTAACAAGTTAATAATAATTCTAGAATAAATAAACTATAACTAGTATTATTATTTATTTTATTATTCTAATTGAATTTTAATAAATCATAAATATTTAATATTAAATAAACTAATTGGTTATAGAAAAACATATTATAAAATAACCAAAAGTTTTAATAATTAAAATGGAATTAATAAAAATATAGTTTAAGTTTAATTATTAATTAAACTTCGATTATTTATAGTTATAAGTTATACACAATTATAGTGTTATATTAACAAAATAGATAAAAAGTGTCAAATCACTACATATCACCATAAGCAGATACCTCTTTGCCATCATCTTCTGTTGTGATAATATTAAATTCCTTCATTTTGTTGAGCAACTCGAACAAGTTTTTAGCCGTGAAAGTCTTTTTATCGATAGTTGATGTGAACTTTTTTTCGACTTGTGCGCCATAAGCAAGTCGTTCTATTCTGTGGTGTTTGACACTTCCATTTGCGTTACGTGTAATAGTGAATGGATACTTTTTAGGGTCTGTTGTTGATGCTCTGACCAAATACGTTCCGTCGACTTTCCCAGTTAACATTCCTTCTGCTCTTTTTTTGTCTATCAGACCCGCAAAGAACTTTGCAGTAGCTATTTTGGAGACTTCTGTGAATATTTCTTTGTCGTCGAAATAGTTACCAAACCAATTAACTGTGACGTCAAAGTCCGGCGCAGTGATCACTCCGGTCTCCGGGAAAAATTTGGCGAAGTCTTCCATTACTTCGTTATATTGGTCGTCTGTGAGGTCGTCCGTCACGGCGCCCAAAGACGCGAAGAAGTCTTCATAAGCCACTTGGAAGAGTGGGACTTCTCCGTCGACAAAGCATTCCTTCCAAAACTTCTTAGCGACTGTTGAAGTCATAGTTGAGTCTACAATGATATCGTCGAAACTAGCCAAAACCTTTCCCATTGGAATTCTGTCTTTAGTTTCGTACTTTAAACAGCCTTCTATCATCGTTGTTAGAGATTTGTTGAATTGACTTGGTACTATAATTTTACTTTTACTATTCAAATAACTAAACACCGCCTCGTCGTTCTGTGTATTGGTATTTCCATAATAGCTCGCTTTCCCATCCAAAAATTCAATCACTATAAGTCCAAATGAAAACACGTCAGACGCTTTGCACGGTTGCGACCCGGTCCATACGTCCGGTGATTGATATAAATTTCCTGAGTCTCCACAAACGAAATAGTTGCCTTTCTTTGCTTTGGTCGGTGTTCTAAAAGCAGTAAAGTAAACGTCTGAAACCTTCACATTCCCATTTTCATCAAATAAAATGTTTTGTGGCTTTAAGTCGCCGTGGAACATATCTTTGATATCATGAATGAATGTCAATCCAACAGCAACGTCTCGTAGGATCTTCATTTTTTGAAGCATATTCAAGTCTTGAAGACTCTTTGGGCATTTCGTCTTTTCATATATCGCTTGATACATATTACACTTCATGGGTTCATATATAATAGCATTCACACTCTTCTCTACACAATACCCTAATATCAAAATAACATTGGGGTGCATTATATTTTTAACCTTCTCTGCATCTATTTTGAACTGCTCTTGGTTTGTTTTTCCTAGAACTTTAACAACCGTTTTTGTCTGTTTGAACATACATAAGTAGACATCTCCATGTGGCCCATCTTTTTGGATCGCATCACTTTTTTTCACATCAGACCATGAAGCAGTAATATCACCAACTGCTTTCTCATTCTTCTTTCCACCTATTCTCTTCATTGACCTTTACTTTTGATTTTTTTAAGGTTGTTTTTGAGGTGCATTTTAAAGATGGAGTTCCGAATAACCGTTTTTTATACACTTTTGTTCTTAACATTATATAATGGTTAGGATTTTTTATTTTAAATTTGATTTGTAGCCATTTGTCTCTTTGATTTCTTTGAAACAATCGGGAAATGAATTAAAAATCCTGATTATGATTATACTCCAGTTAAGACAATTAATTATTACACACAATGTATAACCAATTAAACTGAACTTATATCGTAAATAAAATTGTTTTTTATAATTATTTTTCAATAATTGTGTAATAAAGTGTGTTCAACAAGTCAAACAGTGATACTATACAAATAACTATATTTATAACTTTTTATTGGTTCTAAGTATTTATTTGATTAAATAAATACTATTATAGATATTAATACTATGTGTAATAGTAATAAAAATGATTCAACCACAAGTTAAAGAAATAACTTCAAAACCATTCACATTAATTTACTTCAATATTAAGACTTTAATTAATAATAAAAAACAATTAAAATTTTCAATATTTTTTTACTCAAGAACAAAGATATTGAAGTATTCAACCATTATAATATAATAATTATAATAATTATAATAATACCACAAAGAAATTATAATTAAAACAAAATGTTCATTTGTTTTTCGATAGCCTGATTCAGACACTTTTTATTGATTTCACCCATCAATCTGCCGTTATGTGTGACAAAAGCGGAATCGACTTGTGCTGCTACAAACAACATATACACCTCTGATAGTGGGGTATGTCTTAATACAACCAAAGGACACTCTTTATAGTCCAACATAAATTTACCAGCAACTGACTCGGGGAGAGTGACGGTAAGAATTCTTCTGATCTCCGACAACTTAATTTGTCCCAACAAGACTCTACCATCTAATTGTCAATATAATTTGTTGTACCAAAGTATTCTTTATATACTAATTTATTATATTAGTAAATATTACTATAATATAGAATGAAAGTAAAACCACAAACCACGCGTATCCACTACAGGTAGTGACCGTTCGACTACTGTTTTCAAGCCATCGACTATTTTTTGTAACTCCATGATATTGGTACACTCAGGCACTGGTATCATATCAGTGTCCATCACCATTTCAGCTGATTGTGGAGTCGAGTATTGGATATCGGGAATATATGGCAACTTCTTATCAATCGTGACTTGGTCATATACACCATATGAAAACAGTCGAGCAATTGAAATAGCAAAGATGGTACCTATTAACAGTGGAATCATCAACTGAACATTATCAACCAATTCAGAAACTACTATCGCAGCCGAAAACGTCTGTGTGAGTGACGCAACATAACAAGCACCACCCATGAGCGCAAACCCGGACGGTCCAAGTGAATTTTCCCATCCCCACGTCTCAAAGACTTCACCAACAAATCGCCCAAGAATAGACCCAACGACTATATTCGTCGCAAAAAGACCAACAGGCACTGGAAGACTCACAGAAAGTGAAGTGATTGTGAACCGAGCAAAGAAACAAATAACCAGCGCGATCAGGTAATGCTCCCCAAAGGTATTTACAAGACTCTTATTGTCAAACAAGACGGCAAGAGTCTGATTTGTTGACAAGCCAAGTGGCGATATATTTCCCCATGGCGACGTGACGACTGCGGTGAATAGTGCTACCAAGAACAAATAGAAATAAGGTATCCGACCAAGCTTATATATCCGAAGATACAATTTAGTATTGAATATGGTCGATACAAACTTCACAAAGAAGATAGCAAAGAACGAGCAGATCACTCCCATTAACAGGCCAATTCCGATTTCTCTATATCGAATAGCAGGGAATGTGTATTTGATATTTAAAAGACCCAAGAAGAGTGTGTCGTAGTTGTGTCGATACAAATTAGTAATCGTTCTAAACACCAACCCCGAGATTACAGATGTGAACGTTGCAAACCAATAATTTCTGACGGGGTAATACGCGGCAGTGACTTCGACTGAAAACAAGAGACCACCAATTATAGTCCCAAAATTGGAAGATACTCCACACCCCGCTGCTATAGCTATCATTTGCACAAACAAGTCGTTCGACTTCCGAAGGAACTTGAAACAGGGAAGGTGCGTTAAATTGGCAGCAACACACGACGCTATGTGAATGAATGGCCCGACCTTCCCACACCACAACCCACTCCCAATTGCTATGATCAACCCAACTACTTTGGCAACAAGTGTTCTGAATGTTAACAACCCAGGGATATTCACTCCTAATATAGTCACTTTAACTTCAGATACCCCAGAGCCTCCAGCAGCTGGAGAGATGTACTTAGTGACTAAAAATGCTAATGTTGATCCTATCATAGTGAATAACATCCAAATGAGAATTTTGAACCATCGAGCATCATACAACCCAAGTAGCCATTTCCTTAATTGGAAGATCTGATCAATACAAATGTCCATTGTCGACCCAATCAACGCAGAAATGATCGAAAGAAGAAGAAAGTACAACGCCATCACATGGACCAGCGTGCCTTTATACCCAAACACTCGGAATAGAAGGATGTTCTTCAACTTTTTGATAATGGGGTATTCATTGTATCGAACTATCTTCTTCGACTCGTCAGGATCGATTTTCACTTTGACTAAAACGTTATCTCCAACTGGATCTTTCTGTGCGTCATTGTGTTTTATGTGCGACTTATAAATACAATATGACGTGTCTGTCTGTTTGTATTCGACGTTGAAAGTATAGTTCACTTATAGTTAAATAGAAACACAAACTTCGTGTTGGTCCATAGCGCCATTAATCTCAAACATGTCCTCTTCGAGCTTCCGATTCTGGAGCGTTGGTGTGTGTGTATCCATTTCGATTTCCATCTCCGTTGTGTATTTTTTGAGTTACAAGTTTTGTATATTTCTGTTTAATGTGGATTTTGTGTTAGAAATGGTCTTTCTCACAACAAAAACCTAAAATGCAGAAGAAAGAGTCAAACTGCACCTGAATTAGTATTATTATTAATTAAAAATAGATACATATAGTTAGTGTGTAAATAAGTGGGATATTCCATTCAATAACTAATGACGTAATAGCAATTATTATTATAAGCAGAATAGTATGCAAATCGTAATGCATTGTCAAACCAAAAATTTCTTTGAATTTGTTTAAGAAAAGAAAAGACCTTTTTCTGAAGTTGATCTTCGGCATTTTCTATTTTATAGTAATTTATTACTATAGTATTTTTTAAAAATGGTATTCTAATACTAAAATTGCGCCAGTTAAATTGAAACAGAACCCTGAATTAGTATAGTCACAAAAACGGCGCAGCAAGCTTTAATTTCGGGGAATAAAACTAACTCTTTGGCGGTTTTATTTGGATTAAACTATACAGTAGGGCCATTAAACCTTCGCCCAGGAAATTAACCTTAGCCCATAGAAAAACTAATTATTTTTTATTGTTATATTAAAATAATAAACTATATCTAAATAAAAGTCAATTTTCGAAAATATTTGTTTTTTAGTAAAAACCCGTGTTTTTAAAGAAAAATATAGTAATTTCTTTGGGCTAAAGTACATTTCCTGGGGTAAGGTTCATTTTCCCTTCTGTATATCAAATCATTTTTTTATTATCTATTAATATAGTTTTGAAAACCAATTATTGTCTTTGTTTTTTTTGCGCTATAAAATGTTATACATAACATTTATATTTTTTTGTTACAAAAAATGAATTAATAGTAAATGTTTAAAAAAAAACGATGTAAATAATATTAAAAAAAAACTATAAAATATATTATTTTTATATTAAAAATATAGTATTTCGTTCCCAACAAAAAACATTTTGGCAAAAGAGGAAAAAGAAATCAGGAGATTGAAATGGCGAAAAGAAACTCGAAAAGTACTATGTCTTTTAAAGAAAACAAGAGCAAGACTTCTTATGGTTCGTACGACAAAGCACAACCGGATACCGGTGCATCGATTTCTATTATCCTTGACCCTGAAAAAGACATCCAAGAAATATCAGGCGTACTACACACGTATTGGCACATGAAACAAAGACAGTGGAACCGAAAGATTACGACCACATTCACCAATGCGGGCAAGACATTCAGTGTGTTGTACTCCATATGTATTGCTATGGTATTTGTGGTATACCTCATCACACAAATTCTTATACTCAAACGACACAATCAATTTATAGTTGAGTTTGTGTTGGTTGGTGTCTGTTCACTTGGGTGTATTTGTTTTGGCCCACGATTTCAAATCAAGTACAGAATTGCGCTAACAGAAGGTTATATCTTTTTGGTCGTGTTTTTCTTACTCTCGTGGTATTATCAACCGGGGTATTACATACCGTATTGTTTGTCAATCTATTATATCCACATATAATATGTTCTATTATATATATTATCCATTACATATATATTTATTATACATTGATTGAGTTATGTTAATAATAATAGACTCAAATAACAAGTAGTGTTTGCGTGTGTGTTATTTGTGTTGTTTTCCGTGTTCGTGTATTCAACGGAATTACGGCTGAAGAGGTTTTATATCAGTCAGATTCGCCGCGAGACAAATCCAATCAAAAAGATTATTCAAGAAGATACGGTTCGATACGAAATTCAACAACAACAAACGTTTGGATCGCCGCATCTATGTGTTTTGGAGAGTAAGGTGAGTGGGTATGTCGAGGGTGAATCACTTTGGATTGACACGTCGGACCAAGGCGAATTTGTCACGGGGTGGTTTGAAGGGGGTGAACCGGTTGGCCCGTTTGAGTCGATTGAGAGTGGGACGCGTAATGTGCTTCACAGTCTCCGCATCATATTTGCGACAAATGCGGTGGGCAAATACACCAACCACAGACAACCCCTTCATTATGGTGTAGCTGGTGTGGAGTGTAATGTCTCAGGTAATTTTTATTTGGGGTATCCTCGATGTAGATTTATTAATGGGCCAAATCTGTGTACATGCGAAGGGCCGTGCCACTGTTTATCGAATCAGTTCCAATATTACAAACACTCTGACGACAACAAACCAATTGAAACAATCACGCTGAGTGTTGACCCATTAAACAATTTGTCAATCACCGGGTTTCAAGGAGATGTTGATGACATTCAATTGAATTGGGAAAACAACACAATCGCAGTGGATGAGCGTTGGAAGCCGATCACAGAAGACTCTCGCGAAGCTTTGATATACATTCATGGGTTGAACCATACATTGGTCGACGCACTCAAGCGGTTGGGGCAATTACTTGCACTTGGCCATTTCCCCAAACACATTATTCCCTTTGTGTTTTCATGGCCGTCGTGTTCAAACCCGTTTTTATATTGTTGTGCTGCAAACGTGTCTTCTGACAATGCAGTACACCGCGATTTAAGGCGATTCATGTATTCCCTGAAAAACACCAAAATCAAGAAAATCCATTTCTTGGCGCATTCCCTTGGTACGAGATTCTTCATGCAAAGCTTCTCGATGTTAAAAGAGTTGTTTGCTCCAACGGAGGACTTCGGGAAGGAACACAACTTACTTGAAGTGCACAACCTGATTCTCTTATCTGGGGACTACGAAGCTTTGACATTTGTCGACGACTACCCCGACTTTATTCCATACATAAAACATGTATCGCTCTATGCAGACTCAAGGGATATGGCGTTGATGTCTTCCAATTTTTTGCTCCGAGGAATACGAATCGGACAGAACGTCACAGTCTTCAAAGACATGAATGGGAAGAAGCTTGAAGACATTGACGTGATAGACACTGGTGACTTGGAACGAAACATCGACGGCGCAACACATGGTTTTTTTAATATAAACACTTCGATGATTGAAGACCTTCAAGAAGTCATTTGCACGGGAAAAACCGCGTCACAAAGAACAAACAGACTTGTTGAGAAGAATGGCGTGTTCCACTTCACGCTCCTCCCAAGAAGCGTCAAGATGTAGCTCTGTATCAATCTTCTAATTTATTGTTGGTTTTATACTATATTTTATTAATAAAATTAACAATACATATAGTAAATTGGTACACACAAACAACAGATTAGTTGAACCCAGTGAAAGGTTCTTCGTCAAACGAAACGTTTTCTTCTTCGTCTTCTAGGGGGTTTTGCTTCATCTCCAAGTCCATTTGAGCGGTTTTATCCTGTGAGAGTGGTTGATCAGTCCAATCGACTGAAATAGCGTCGCCGCAGCTCTCTGAGAAGTCTTCTTCTCTGTCATCAAGAACTTTCTGAGTCGTTTTATCCACATTTGAAATATTTGCTCTTTGCAAACAGATCGAATTTTCAAGGTTAAAAGTGATAGTGAAGTTATCGTCTTTCGTTGGCGTTTGTTTGTTAGTTTCGACCAACGAATGAGTCATGAAAGGATTGTGAATTACTAAGTCACTGATTTCAACGCCATTATCTCCACAACTTGGGGTATTTTTAATGGGGAGTGGACTTGAGAAGTCAATACTATCTTCTTCAAAACTGCTTTGTTCATCTTTTGGAGGGGACTGTGTGACGACTTTTTGACGTGATACATTTACCCCCAAAAGTTTCTTTGTCACCTTTGGAGGTGGAGAGACTCTTTTAAACTCCAGTGTATCTTCCTCTGCTTTCTTGGGCTTTTTCGCTTCAATTTCCACCTCCCTCCTCCGTTTAATTTCGGCAATGTTGTCCTCACTCATGAGGGTGTATTTCCTCCCACATATTTCGATAGTGTCACCTATTTTGAGATACACGGGACCAGCCATCTCCTCATTATTCACTTTCGTTGGTTTGATTTTGCTCAGGTTGCACAGCTTGAAGACCCCGCCGTTAAACGCCAGAAGCGTGCAATGTCTCATCAACAAATCCGGGAGTTCCTCTGAAATTTTAATATCGCCATTTGACCCAATAGTGGTGACTGTTTTTGCTATTGTGTGAGTCGTCCCATTCTCTGAGCGGAGGTAGAATGGGTGGCTTTGTTTCTGTTTGATCATCTGTTATTTGCAGTACCAAAAAATTGAGTTTCATATCCACAAACTATAACATTTTTAAAAAGAGACAAATAAAGTGTTATATATAACATTTATTTGTATTTATGTTATATATAACAAAATATAAAAAACAAAATATTAAAATGTTATTCAGTCGACATACTCAAACTCTAAGTCAGTCGTTTCATTTTCCGCCTTTCTCGTCAGTGCGTGGAGGTAAGAGCCTATTTGTTAATAATTAGAAGACTTATTGAAAACACACCTGATATAGAAGCGGCTGTAAAACACCACACGATGAAGTCTTTTGTTGGGTAGGTGAACAAAATTAGGACCAGGCAATAGACAAGAGCTTTATAAAACGGGTCGACGCGCTTTGTTAATTGGCCAAATTTAGCTCCGAAAAAGTAAATTGAGAAGTTGAGTGCGGACTCGGCCAAGAAGAACTTAAAGTTGAGTAAGGCGACTGGGATATAGAACACAAAAATAGCTAACACATAAAACTTAAAGTACTGAGAAACGTTTTGTGAACACCGCCCAACAGGATCATGGTACGAGTCATATGAGTTCATATCACCCAAAAATTCTTTAAATGTTTGTTCGGGACTTTGGAATATCGACTGGACGTTGTTTGTCTCGTTTTGTGGGACATAGTCATATTGAGACTTAATTGTTTCTTGTTGGTTCATATGGTTTTTATAGTTTTATTATACAAAATACTATTTGTTATTATATTTAGACATTTACTATTTTATATCATTAAAAATACTATTATCTCATAAATAGTAAATGAACCATCCGCTGTTGAGAAGACACGACGACGAATTTGGCCAAGTCCGTTACTACGATTCGGAGGCATATGTGTATGGTATAGAAATAAGTCCAATAAAGGGCGTGTGCAACCCGCAAATTGTCGGAGAAAAGAAAGACGTTGCTGTTGTCCTCCCAGACAATTTTTTTAAAAGCGCAGTAAGTAACTATAAATTAACTATAAATAAATATTATTACGATGGAAACAAATTCGAGGTTGCTACAGTCAACAACGTCTGTATCATAACTGGCGAACATATTCCACTTACTCACACATACTCGTTGGTCAACAAATTGTATCAGGCCTTTTGCTTTAAAGAAGTTGTCACTGTCGATTTTGTAGATAGCATAGGAGAGGTATCGACTCTGTCCACCGAAAGTGATTCAAAATTCACACAACTAAAACCGCCATACCATCTCAAAGACTTTTCCGCGGCGTTTTACACACTCGTTTGCTTTTTTACTATTAAAATGCCATTTATTGTATATTTATAGTTAAATAGTTATTCATCTTAAATAGAATAAAAGTTATAGTAAAAGTATTATAAAGAAACCAACCCTGTAGTGTGTGATGGAAAAATTGAAATGCGAGTCTTTCGTTGTGCAAGAAGACACTCCACAGATAGAAAAGGTCTTATCATACATTCGTGAACACAGTGGTCTTGCTGATATACAACTTCCCGTAGTTTCGTACTCTTTTTCAACGCTCTATGCCTAATTCATTTTTACTATTATTAAATTATACAACAACTATAAGCAAACTATAAAAAAGAAACTTGAAAAAAACAATTGTGACGATGACACAAGAAGTTATGCGGGAGAGACTGATCTTCTTTGCGAAAATGATAGACGAGGAGTTACACGGGAATACCGTAGAAATGTTTTATCGTGGGATCTTTAGTCAGAAAGGGATGATGTGGTTGGACCAGATCTATTTAGTTCTTTTTCCCTTTAGTCACACGACGAAATCAATAATTCGCCAAATCATCATTGACTCCAAATTTGGGCTTCTTAGAAAGATCAAAGATGCGTTCAATAGGTTTGTGGATGTCGTGGATTCAACGCATGACGACGAGATGAAGAAGGAGATAGCCGTAATCAAGGAAATGAGTTTCATTGAATTTTCAGATGAAAATCATTATATCCCCCAATCGTTCCAAAAAAATGAAAAGGTATTAAAAGAATGGGACGATTTTATTAAGAAAATTAACTACAAATTACCAACAAACAATGCAAAAATGTTCCTCAAAAAATCCTTCTTTGCTGTTATTGAGAAAAAGATCGAGGCAAAATTTAACTACACTGAATTAATGTATAAGTTCGAAACGGAAAAAAAGAAAGAAAAAATCTTGGAACAAAAATCAACAATTCTCCTCCCGACGCAAACAAAACTCCTCACACCACTCGAACAAAATGCGAAAAAAATAAATAACGTGATTGACGTCGACAAAACGACGGAAACCCCCCAAATTTGCCAAAAAATAGAAACAATCGAAAAAAGGGAAAAAGCCGAAAAAATTGAAGAAAAAGCGCAAGAAGATTTAAAAAAGCCGATCCCAAATAGTGAGAGAAATGTCGGAAAGGAACCAAAGAAATTGACAAAAGTCGAGGAAAAAATTCAGGTGCCCGTAACGCCACAAAAGAGAGAGGAAAAGATTGAGAATGCCAAAACAAACACCACACTTGAGGCGAAAAAAATGGAGGAATTGAACGGATCAGACGGTCTGAGGGAAATGGAATGTGAATATGAGACCTCGACGGCGTTGGACAACCTTGACACAGAGTATGAAAGTGTGTTGATTGAAATTGCCGACAAACTTCGCAGGGGCTATGTTTTCCAAGACACTTCGCTTGTAGAGAACTGCCTTGGAACCATCACCAGTTGTTTTAATTAAGTTAATTAAATTAATTTACAAAACCTATAAACACGTTGAAAACCGTCCAACATAGAGTTAAAGAATAATTTCAGTTAAGGCAAGACAAACTTCGTCCCGCTGATGTGGCTTCTGATGTAATAATAGAAGTAATCTGCGTACAACACCGTCTGGACAATTCCGCAGACCCAGACGAGTGGGCTCCTATTTATGAGTATCACACCGCAGTGCAACAATAACAAAGAATCCAAAAGACAAGACAGTTGTATTCAGTATGAGAAAACAAACCAATAAGAGTCTTCTGTAGCGTATCTGAACACCCAGTTGGCGATGTAAAGAGCTCGATATATTCCCAAACAAAGGATATATTTTGAGTTCAAGTTTTCGATTTCGCCGGTGACGGAGAGCAAAAAGATTTGTGGGAGGATTGCGACTGTTTCGAGGAAAATAGAGAAGGTCCACAAGATTTCCATAAGTGTGTATTGTTCTGGGAAGATGAAAGCAAGGACGATTGATGGGATGATGAGGTACCACATATTGAATGTGTCGTGGACCTTGTCATACGTCGACCTGAAGCGCTTTGAGATCAAGTAGATGGTGTAGAATGACGTTGCTAAATACACAACTTTTAACACAGTGTTATAGATGCTATAGAAGTTGCTAAACAAATCGATGTAGCGAGTGACCCACACAATGCAAAACAATATTTGTGAGCGAAGAGAGACGCCTGTACAGTTATTGTGTTATAATACAATGATAGTAATTATATTATAATAATATAATAATTCGATATATCACCTGAAGACAAACCCATGCAATTTTTGTGGCTAATGATCTTTGTCAGTAAAAAGTATATACTTAATAAGTGAGTGAGGTCCGCGGCTATTCTGAATATGTTAAACATGACGCAACGAAACTCAAATGATTATCGAAGATGGAGTTATTTTTAAGATGGCGGTATCTATGTTTTGAAGTGTTCTTTTTCACTTTTTCACCAATTGGAGTACTTTGCCTTATTAGTTTTCTTATAATTATTAGTATTATTTTTAATTCTAGTAAATAACTAATATGTATACTAATAAAAACAATATGAATAAAACAAGACCAAAAACTGAACCAAAAAGGGAATATAAATAATAGTTTAATAATACTATTTTGATAGTACTTCTAATATTGTTCAATACTCGATCTTGACGCAACTTTTTTTGAGATTAGGACAGATATTTGAGATATCAGGGATCTGCTTGAGGGAATAACATTTTTCTATAGTGACTTTAGTTAGTGTAGATGGCACTGTGATCATCTCAAGAGAGTCGCAATGTTCAATCAAGAGTTCTTCTATTTTTGCGTTCACCGTGTTGTTCAACTCATTGAGTCTTTCACAGTCTTCCACAAATATCTTCTTCAAATTTTTTGGGAGTGCAATAGAGCGGAGGTTGTTACAACTTTTTACCGAGAATTCGGCCAATTTCTTTGCTTTTTCAAGACCATGCAATTCGCTGAGTTCTTCGCATTGGAGTAACTGTAACTGCGTCAATGTTTTTGGCACATACAGTCCATTCATTGTAGAACAAAATCTGATTGAGCAATTCACCAATTTAGGGAGTGGTGATAACGTTTGAATTGCATTACATGACTCAATGATCAAGTTAGTGACTGTAGTAGGTGGGTCGAGTCTTGTGATCTTTGAGCAGTTACACACGTACAAGTCCTCAAACTCAAAAGTGTTAAGGTTAGTGATATCAACACATTTCCAGTTCGAAATGGTGAATATATTATTCATTTCGAGTGTTGGTGAAGCGAGTGGTGATGGGTGAAATGACCTTGGCGATGTACTTTTCTTGAATGTCGGGGTAATAGCTCTCACCAAAATAGGACTTGGAGACCTATTGAAATTTGGACTGGGTGATCGCGACAATTTAAGTGGTGAAATTGGGCGTTGTACAAAGACGGGAGAGTCCAAAATTGGGGATCTGTCGCCTCTTGGTGATTTAGAACGTGAGAGTTGTGGGGAGTAACTTGAATAGACGACATTTGATGAATTCTCAATGTAATTTTCTGTTGCAGAAATGAGGTTCTGGACATTTGCAAAAGACGCGGGAAGTGTTGGGTGTGTGGTGTTAATAACAAGACCAAATAACGACTCGATACTCACATCAAGCTTTTCGATGTTTTTGACACTTCGAATTTTGAAGCACGACGACACCGACAAATTTGTGATCGTCGTGCAAAATGTGATTTCGACGAGTTCCTCACATAATGAAATATCCAAATCTGTAATTTCGTATGTTTCAAGATTGAGTGATGTCAGTGAATTACAAGAATCAAGTGACAACAACTTGAGTGACTTTGGGAATGTGAAGGAATTCAGTTTGGGGCATCTGAAGAAGTACACTGAACTGATCTTTTTACAATTCTCCAATCCCTCAACTTTTGTGATTTGTTCACACATATTCATATTCAATTTTGTGAGCGACGTCGGTAGTGAAAGAGCTTTTAAAGAAAGAAGTCCACTGATTTTCAACTCTTCTATTGCGCACAAATTGAGTCCTTTAATTTCCTTTAACATGTCACAATTTTCTAACACCAGATTTGTTATTGAAGTGGGGAAGGTCACAGTTTTAAGACTGAATAAAGAAATCAATGCAAGTTCTTTGAGAGAAACCGACTTTAAATGCTTTAACTCGGTCAACCGATCACAAAATGCGACTTGTAATGTATTGAGTGTCGACGGAATTTTAATACTTTTAATTGTTGTGATATTCTCGACGCCAAAGTGCTTCAATGGGATATTCTGTAATTTCGAGAATGATAACCCAAAGCAGTCTATGACGACCAAATAAGTCAAATCAGTTGTCATTTGTACATGTTTCAGTGAAGTGCATGAGTCTAATGTAATATTTTCTATCTTTGCATTTTTAATGTTGATCTTTTGAAGGGTTTTACACCCGTTGCAATTGAACATTTTTAAACTATTTGGAAGACTAATTTGTGATAAGTAAGAGCAATTGTTGATCGTCAAATTTGTTGTTTGGACATTCTGTAAGTTAGGTAAGTCTTTACAGAGCCAACCCTCTATTATCAAGTCGTTTATTTGTAATGGAAGAATTGGACTTTCAAGCAAGTAATATACACTCACTAACTCCGAGAATTTGATTTTGAGCTTTTCTAAGTTCTCTACAATACTCAACGACTTGCACTTCGACAACTCCAATTTAGTGATGGTGTTTGGCAAGAATATGTTATTAATCATCGGACATGTAGTTATCAAAAGTTCTTTCAAATTGGTCAGATCTGACATTCCATCAAGCAGTTTCAAATATTTGCAGTCTGCAAAGAAGAGTCGAGTCAGTCCAAGGGGTATCAAAATTTCTTCGATTCTGTCGACCCCTTCGACTTCCAGACTCTCCATCTCCAAGTTCTGAATACCTTCAAATGAAATAGAAGGGCATTTGTATATCTTCAGATACTTCAAATCGCCTGGAAAATAAATTGCTTCTAAAGTTTCGCAATGGCTCAACTTGAGTTCAGTAATTCCCTCATTCAATTCAAGTACTTTACCTGTGTAGTCTTGGTAGTGCAACTTTTTCAATGAATCGGGAAAAGAACTGATATGAAGTCTTGGCGACGAGACAATCTTAAACTCGGTAATTCCAATCTTTTCCAAGTCGAGTGTTTGCTCCAGTTTTTCACATGAAGTCACTGAAAATGTTTTTAACGTGCTTGGTAGATTCACAACTTTTAAAATGGGGCAGTACGTCATTTCAAGTTCAGTCAAATTGCCGGACTGCAACGAACTGATTAGAGTGAGTGCTATACAATTCACTAATTGGAGTTTCTTGAGTGACTTTGGCACTTGGATGTTCTTTAAGTTGTTACAATATGATATCGACAGTAAATCGACACCTTCTTGTAACACAAAGTTAGATGTAAAACAGTGGAGTATCGATAGTTTTTGGAGGGTGACTGGGTACTTTGTTTGCAACAACGTGCAATTTGACAGGAACATTGACTTCAAATTGCATGTTGTGTAATTCACAATATTGTCACAAGTCTCTTCCAACTTCAGCGATTTCAATTGTGGTGGGAGGAAGACGTGTTGTGTTCCTTTTTGTTGGTAAATAGAACAAAAATTCAAGTACGTGAAAGTTGTGAGATCTATGAACTCCACTTCGTCGCACCCTTTTATTTTTAAATTGAGTGGAAGGTACTCTGCAAAGCCATTGACTGCTGCTGATGTTATAATGTACCTCCCTTCATTCTGCAAGACCACTATATTTTTCAATTCGGGAATTGAGTTATCCAACACCGCGTCGACGTCCCGAAGATGAAAGTCGAGTCCGTCGACGATCAAAGTGACTTTAATCATAAGCTTCTTACTATACACTTCGACTATTTTCTTTGCAGAGATGACGTCTTTAGCTTGGCAGTATATGAAGAACGCCTTCAAGAATTTAGGAGAGAACATTTTGGACTCTCTGATTAAGACTGCTTCATATTGTGAGAGTGCAACCCTTGTGAAATCAAGTGAAAGTGTAATAATGTTTTTGAGTCTTCGCAACATGATTTGCGAGTTGGTTTGTACTATTAAATGTAAGACAGTGACATGTCTTTCATATGAAGCAATTGGTTTAAAAAAGTCGACTGCATTTGATATGATGTTGTATCTATATTTAGTCTTTGGTATTTGTGGTGGAAGATTCAAAGCAAGCGTCTCCATTGCTGGGAAGTATTTCTTTAACACATCAAGTGGAGCATAAAATGAGTTAGTCTTCAATCGATGGATTGCTGACTTACACTTTGTTGATATCAAAAAGAAGATATTAGTTGTAGGTTGGTCAAGTTGTAAAGCAATGACCATTAGATCTGGAATAGAGAGTTGACCAAATGTTAAAGTTGGGAGAGATGGAGTCGATGATGTTGAAGAAGCGTTTGGGGTTTTACTTGAGTCACTTCCAGGGGAAATTGGTTGTTGAATGATCGTGTGGATTTTTTGTGTCGACAACAACTTAGTTGCACGCATCGAGTTGGATCAGTATCTTTTTTTGAGTGGTTTTGATGACTATTTTTATAAGGACTCTTCTTTAAAAGTATCAAGAGTTGTTCAAAGTAAAAACTAAGAAAAAATGTTTACTTCTCTACTCAAAAGTGGTTGAAAATGTTAGAGAAATGTTATTGCTAACATGTCGGGACTGTTGGAATCTTTTTGTTTCGTTTTCGGCGTTTCTTTTATAATTATCGAGAGGCAAATCAATTAATATGGTCAAAGCATTGATTTTTTGAAAAGATCAGATCAATGGATCAAATTAATGGTAAAGTTTATTTAAGAATAATAACTCGAAAAAATATCATTAATGTTTTCATTGGCAATTCCATCCCAAATATTCGTATTAGTGTTTTTGTTAATTCTTTTTTAATTAAATTGTTATATGGATTTTAATAATATGTAATTATTCTTAAATTTTAGAACATTTTTCATTTTGTTTCGTCTTTTACTTAACAGAACTATTGTTACTTTTTATTTTGAAATTATATAACTATAATTAATAATAAAAATATTTATAAATTATAATTGTATTTTTTAATTTAATTAATACATTTTTATTTGTAACAGTATGGTGCGCAACCGTTGACAAAATATTTGCTGTTTGCCCGTTTTTCAACACAAAATTATACTTTGCTTTAATTGTTTTATTTTTACAACTAATCGTGATCTTCAAAATCTCGAGATCTGAGATATTATTTAAAAGATCTGCCATAACAACCAAAAAATCAAAGCTAAAAAAATGAACCAAAAAATAATATTATTTTTGTAATAATGCATTTTAGTTTTATAAATTACTTTTTTACTTTAAAACGTTAATGCCAAAATTATTTAGCATTTTAATTAAAAATCCAATATTTGCGCTTTTTTACCACCACGAATAAATGATATCATTTCAATGTTTTCAACAATTTCATATAATTGTTATATTCACTTTATATTATGACAACAACAATACTTTTCATTATTGTTGACATTTAAAAACAGAAGAAAACAAGCAAAAATATGAGTAAAAACAGTATTTGGTAAAACAGTACTTGCTAAACTACAACAAAATTATAAACTGAGTTAAAAAAACAATTAAATGATATTGTTTCTTTTGTTTTATATTTTATATGCAAATATTTAGTTTGATCATTCACATGATATTATAAGTTGTTTGACAACTTTTTTTTGCATTTTTCATGATTATTATTATTTTTTAATAAATGTTTTCAATAATACAGTGCTTATTGGTTTCAAATCGATAATATTTTTTAATAAATCGATTATGTTTTTATATTTTCGACAGTATTTTTTATGGTTTATATTGTATTTAATGAATTATATTACTTTTAATGAAATAGACTGTTTTTTTTATAAATTATATAGCATTTGATGAAATAGACTGTGTTTTTTATAAATTATATAGTATTTAATGAAAGTGATTATATTTGTTATAAATTATATGGCATTTTTCTAATTTATACAACATTTTTAGTAAAATCAATAGTTTTTTTCTAAAATATATAGGATTTTTGATAACTTATATAACTTTTGTTTGAAAATATTTTGCTTTTTTTACAAATTATTGGATATTCCCGAATATTAGGAATAAAAATACACATAATAAGCAAGTTATTATTTGTTAAAAATACTTAATATGTAACTATATTTATACTATTATATAACTAAATTTTAATCTATTCTTATTTAGAACCTCTTCTCAATGAGGATATTTTTTTAACATAATTATGTATATTTAAATAACGGGCAAAAAATGATATCATGCAATTAGATTATATCGACAGAAGAGATCCAGGAGCAAGAAACGACTATCATGAAAATGCACCATTATCCATGCAAGGGCAACCTGTACAACCTGTAATGTTGCCCCATCAAGATATCCCACCTCTTTAAAAAAAGATCACGGGGTCGGCCCCGAAAATTGGATTCAAAAAAGAAGAAAACAAATACACGACCTTATTCTCGTGTTACGATTGATCAAAGAGATACTTTGGTTGAACTATGGAGTAAAAATGGTGATAACATGAATGCTTCACGATATTCAGAAATAATTGGGATTAAAAAAATAAACATTGAAAAGTATCTTTCAATGTTAAGAAAGGGGATATCAATATATCCAAAAAAAAACATTATAGAAGACAAAGCCGTACTTTACCTTTTCAAAAATTGGTAGAAAAAGCTATTAAAGAAGACACAACAATAAAAATAACTTCAATTAGAAAAATGATAGCACAAGAAGAAAAATTACGCGAAGAAGAAGATGTTGATGAAATCATTTTGGATATTCCAAAAATATCCAAGGTTGCTGTTACTAAAGAGGACATTGATCTTTATGCACCTTCGATATCATCAATTGGAAATTTCATGACTGGTAAAACAGCAACAGGTGAAGAGAGAGAAGTCCCTATTTTTTCTTTCAAAAGAACAAAGACAAGAGGGCCAACAAGCAACACGCCAGATAATAAAGAAAAAAGAATTGCAGCAGTAAACGCTCTAAGGGGTTATATAACAGGTGGAGCACGTTGGGTTTGTATAGATGAAACCAGTTGGACTGTAGCATCAACTCCTGCATATGGCTGGTCAGTTAGAGGGAAGGAAGCCTTCATCACAAAATCAAAAGGTGGTCTTCGCCTCACCTCCAAATGCGCAGTTGATTGTGACGGACTCTCTTATTGCAATGTGGTTTGTGGAACAAACACATTAAATTCGTTCGAAGACTACTTCCGGTACCTAATTCATGAGTATGATTTAAAACAGAGACAATGCGTTTTTTGGGTGGATAATTGTGATATTCACAACACTATGAGAAGAATGCTAGATAATACAAACCACACTGTCGTATTTAATGCTGCGTACTCGCCAGCACTAAACCCAATTGAAAATATATTTGGGATCTGGAAAAGTAGAGTTGAAAAAAAATGTGAGAACTTGGAATGGCATCGAAAATTTTCTTGAAAAAATCAGAGATGGTTTTTTAACTATTAAACCAGAAGAGTGCCAAAGTTGTTTTGAAAATGTTAGGGAAATTGTGTGGCCTCGAGTGTACAACCAAGAAAATATTTAATCAAATGTTTTTAAACTATGTATGGTTAATATATTTCATTTATTAGTCTATTATAATGATATATATAATATATATAATTATAAATTCAAAAATAAAATATTTGTAATAATTATTGATAAAGTTATATTATAAATTAATTATTTTTATCATGTATCATAATTGTAAAAATTTGTATTAAAATAAACAATAAGAATAGATTAAAATTTAGTTATATAATAGTATAAATATAGTTACATATTAAGTATTTTTAACAAATAATAACTTGCTTATTATGTGTATTTTTATTCCTAATATTCGGGAATATCCAATAATTTGTAAAAAAAGCAAAATATTTTCAAACAAAAGTTATATAAGTTATCAAAAATCCTATATATTTTAGAAAAAAACTATTGATTTTACTAAAAATGTTGTATAAATTAGAAAAATGCCATATAATTTATAACAAATATAATCACTTTCATTAAATACTATATAATTTATAAAAAACACAGTCTATTTCATCAAATGCTATATAATTTATAAAAAAAACAGTCTATTTCATTAAAAGTAATATAATTCATTAAATACAATATAAACCATAAAAAATACTGTCGAAAATATAAAAACATAATCGATTTATTAAAAAATATTATCGATTTGAAACCAATAAGCACTGTATAAATAAACGTTTTATTGTTGAAGAGATAACCACCAAAACTTGTTTCATTTTATTTTTTATCTACATTATAATACAATATTATCGATAGCAAATAAACAACACCAAATTTCTTTCCTTAATAATAATTATCAAATTTTCTATATTTTTTTTGTTTTTTGTATATTGTTTTTTGGCTCATTGATAATTATATACACATTAATAACTTCAACAAAAAGACAATAGTCTCTTGTGGTTGTAAGTTGTTGGAACATACAGAGATTGTTATAACAATCTTTTTATAAACATTTCAACAATTAATCATCTTTGTTTTTATTATTTATTTTTATTACCACATACAAATTGATCTCTTTGAACGAAAACTTCTTGTTTTAACTGTTGTATTTAGTTGAATCAATAGAATGTCAAAGTCGTCTTTATATACAATAAATTAAAAATGACTCATATCATTTTATTAAAAAATCAATTGTTGATTCATTCATTTTTTGTGTATCATGTTTATTACTACAATATTCATATAGCATTTTAAACGGTGTCTTAATGTTTTTAGGTCCAATTGTAATTTCATTATTTTGTTGCTTGTGTTGTTTTTAAAGAATTTTACAATAAAGTTGGAAATGAAAAAAACAATGTGTTGTTTATACCAAATTATAAAATTTGCTGTCAATTTTTTATCTATTAAGTTATATAACAAAAATTTCTTTTGTTATCTTATTTTTTTCAATCTTACTAATTTGTCTTTTAATAAATACAAAATATCAAAATTGTTGTTTTTAATTATTATTTGTTTTTTATCAACTTTTGAGACAAATAAAAAGTTTATTTACTTTTAATCAAATACTGTTTACACGTTTCAATATTAAGACAGATTTTACAAATTTTGCTCATTTTTATGAATAAAAAAATAAATTGACATATTTCACTATTTTTTACAATGAAAAAAAAGATTTCATAAAAATGAAAAATTACTCTCGCGGTTGCGCACCCTATGTAACAGATAATATGGTTTATTTTATATAATTTTTAACTTGTTTCAATTTGGTTCAAAATTCACAAAAGACAAAAGTAATGTTATATATAACATTTCCAAAGAAGTTTTCAAACATCATTCTAATAGTAAAGATTATAATAATAAACTATAAATAATACATCTCAATAACATAATTTAAACATCCCAGTGTTTTGCATTTAAAAATCCTCAAACCCCGAAAAAAAATACCATTTTTAATAACAAAATATTAAGTAAGAAATAAAAAATTCATTTTTAATAGTTGAAAAAGAAACTCAAGATATTATTCAATGTCCCAAAATTCAGTGTATCAACCAACACCTTACCACACAACACCGTCTTACCCATCACCTACACAAAACCCATTTCTTAACCCAACAACTTCTTCTTCACATTTCACACAGTCTATTTATCAAAATCCATACCCACAAATGTATACAACCCCTTACCCATCACCTTACCAAACAACAAGCCCACACATCTACCCATCTCCATACCAAACATTAGAGAAGAAAAATCAACCACCAAACGCTTATTCACCACAAGTTACTGTTTACCCAAAACTCGCTTCCCCAACACCAATAAACCCATACACGACCATAGTCCAACCAAACACACGACCACAAAACGTGTTCCCACAAAACACTCCGAAGACTGAAAGTGCTTCCGTCGTCAAGACTCAAGAAACAACGCCAAGTAAATTACCAATTCCAGAAACACCAAAGAGTACAGAGAAATATATGGAGGGATACAACGCAGACGATGAGAAGGGAATTATAGAGTTGAAGCGGATGTACTCCGACGGCCTTCTATCTGTGGAAGCGTACGTCACTCTACGCGACAATTACTTGACTTCCGTCGATCACACGATGTTAGCCGACCAATACAAAGCACAGAAAAAGAGGGAAGAAGATGCTCGGTTAGAAGCCGAAGCTTCAAAGGCCGAGGCGATTCGCTTGAAGATGTTATCGGAGCGTCTTGCAACGGTCCGCTCCGCGATTCAAAGTGATTTAAACTTCAACAAAGAAGCGCGAGATTGGATAGCAACGAACACCAAATCACACATCGACTTCCTCGAGACGTTGAAGTCGACTAAGTCTGAGAAGGAACTGAAAGTTGTTGAGTTGAATGCGAGAGTCATGGCGTATAGTGATGCAATAGAAGTGTTAAGTGTCTTAGTGAAAACTAAGAAGATGTCTGTGAGTGATGCGCTTGACAAGACGAAGTCCCTTGCCATTCTACAGTTCAAGTACAAAGTCAGTCTAGTGAAGGAATAATTCCTTTCAATTGAGTGTTCTTTGCTATACCATTTGATTAACATTTGAATAACATTTTCTTACTGTGTTATCCTTCAAACTGAAAAACTCAAACTAGCGTACTCTTATGGTTCGCACCAAAGTCCGGTATATTCTTATTCAAGCAATTCCCATCCGTGCAGGGGTAACAATCGACGTTCCCATGAACGAGATGGGAGCTTTAATCAACTCGGGGGTATCTAAATTATATGGCCTTTATGGTGTAGCTCTCAACAAAGGGATGTCCATTGTATACAACAACCTTCAAGGCACGGGCGTATGTATCGTGAAATGTCGTAGAGAGGCTGCTGAGATGGTTTGGTCTTTTCTTTTTTTATTTAATCAGTCAACTAGGGTTTCCCGTCTTTTTCATTTGTGACTCATAGCTCAAAACAACACTTCCCTATTTCAGTACAAAAACTATGCCATTTCCTTATGCTTTGAATATCATTCATATTGGTGGAACTCTTCGGTCGACTAAGCGTCATGCAATCAAGTTTAATAACCATATAAAACCCTCCGATTTTCAAGAGTAATTGACTGCTTCAAGACTTCTATTCTTGAAAGAAACACAAACAAAGAAACAACTCATTATGATGATTCTTTTCACAGTAACACACAACAGCACTTTTGCTTTTTATCTCCGTTCTCGACGGATCCCGTCTTGTCGCTTTGATGGACTTGGTTCTGTTTTTTGTCCACCATACAAAGCTCAACTGCAGTGTAAAAAACCTCTTTCAGGCCTTTTTGTGTTTTTGCAGAGCACTCCATAGTTCGATCAACTTGAATCCCACTGTCGCGTATCACATTTGAAACTTCTTCTAACGTCACCGGCTTTTGTCCACGCTCCTCTAATTTATGTATTTCTCGTACACTGTCACGTAAATCAATTTTCAACCCAACGACTATAGTCTTACTTGTTGGACAATACTGTTTCACTTCAGGATACCACTGACAGTCAGTTTGTTATCGACCCACCCTCGTCCTTATAATACTTGAATCAAATTAACAATTAACAATGATGGAATACACAACAAACCTTCTCGATGATGTTTGTGAGCGACGAAGGCTGAATGACATTGAAACACAAGAGAAAGATGTCCGTCGACGGATAAGAGAGTGGTCGAAAACTCTCATATTCTTCTTGTCCTATACCGTTAAAAGATATATATATCTATGTGACAAATGTAGAAGTCAGATGACATGAAACAAACCAGCTGTATCCCCTAAAGATGAGTCAATTCAGTTGTTAACAGTAATAACACTAGACGGAATACAAACATATTTGGAGTTGGACTACCTCTTTCCCATATGAAACATTTGTTGTGTAATTATCAAATACTGTTGGTACATAAGCCTCGGGAAACTCATTCTTTGTGTAACATATCAACATCGACGTTTTCCCTAGTGGTGAGTCTTTTAAAACTTAATTTCTCGACTAAACAGTATCCCTCTGACAAACCAACAGCTCCATCTCCGACAGCAACTAGCTTTACAGACATTTGAGAATCAACTAAATTTATTCATGAACTCATTTATATTTTTCTTTGTTTTTTATTGGATTTTTTTTAAGTCTATTCAGTTATAATGGTTCTTTCATTACTCTTTTTTATTAGAACAATAGCTCAGAGCAAAAGGTATCGTGTCGAAATAAGGAGGGGGAAGACTTGAAAAAATTGAAATTATATTTCGGGGTTTGGAAAAACAATTATTGGTTGTATTTGTTTTTCTTCCATTTTAAGGAACCATTTATTTATAAATTAAAGTACCATTTTAAATGATACATTTTTTGTTTTTTTATTTTACTGAATAACATTTTGAACTTTTGTTATAATACCAATGTTTCAAAAATACAAATTGTATGAAAAATAAACAAAGAACAAATATAGTATAATAAACTAATTTTAACTAAAGAATTGGTATTTATTAGAATATATACTTTTAAATGCATTATTATTATAGTTATAATAATTTATAAATGTATTATAAAATAATATTATTTTTATTATCATTGTCAACCATATTAAAAATAAATTAGTAAGAATGTATAAGATATAATTAAGTGACTGCTTTGAAAATCAACTATAAATTGGTATTAAAAAATACCAAACAGTTACAAGCTCTAGTAATTAGAGAAAAAACAAGGGTTTAAAGAATAACGATTTCTATTCACAAAAAAAAAAGATGACGTGTTGAACCCCAAGAATACATCGCCACAAAAAACACAAGTCAAAGCGACATTACAATTGTTATGATCCCATTTAACCCTAACCGAATTCCTGGTGTTTTTTAGCAATTATACCCAACAAAGATAGTATTGGGCATGTACCAAACAATAATCTACTTGGGTAAGGAGAGTGATTTTTGATAGTGAAATAGAGGATATTATGAATGATAAAATCCACGTTTTCTCACCCTTTTATTTCATTACGAATTGAACACCCAAAACATCAAAAACAAACTTCAAAACAAAGGAACTTCAAAATTGGGTCTTGAGAAAATCGAAAAAAGACGGGGAAAATGGAAGAAAAAGAGTAAAAAAGTCTGACGAAGAAAAAGGGCAACTTGATGAGGAACTGTGAAAGTCCAATCGCAAGAATACCCACCGTGATGGACAAAAAAGACATACTAGACATACGGTCGATTATTCAAGACGGGATGACACCGGTTTTACAGGAATATGCGACATGGATGAAAATGAAAGAGGTCAAAGAGGAGTCGATCAAACTCAAAGAGCAAATACCACCAAACAACTTTCTTAAAGTTTGTAGTTCTCATTCAATGAATCAAAACAATACTAACAAAGTAGTTACTTCAAGTGCAAGTCATTCAACAATACAAAGAAAGTCTTCCTGTGCGGCAAAAGCGTTTGTTTATCACTTTATTCAATAGTTTTGTATGTATTTGACACATCACACAACACGGCGCAAATAAATGAAGAAATTTGAACTTACCTGTAGTCACCCCACTCGTTGTCACTTTGAAAGAAACACTAAAAGATGTGAAACAACATGCAATAGAACGGAAAGAGCCAAAGCCACCAAAAGCGCAGCGCAAGAAGTTAAAGAAGAGATTGTCTGAAGAAGAGGACCCTGCTAAAGACGACGAGAAGAAGTCCCGGAAACGACGACACAACAAAGCAAAGTTGATTGGTGAAAATGGGCAAACGATAATCGAATTTGACTCAAAAACAGTCTATCCCGTCGTCTTTGGAAGAGCGAAGGATACACAACAATCGGACAACCCAAGTTTCATCAACTTAAGTAAATACACAAAAGCAAAGTCCCTCAGTCACCGGCATGCGACGATCACATATGAGAAAGAAACAGATACATTCCAGTTTGTTAACGAAGGAAGAAATGGGAGTGGAGTGAATAGCAGTCTGGTCGTTAAAAAAGAGAACAAAGTGCAACTCAATGACAAGGCGACGTTGGAGATGGGGACATTTAAAATGACATTCCATATCATTTAGAATGCGCAAACCCTCTTTATTATACCATTTTTTTTAGTCTTTTGTCCTCATAGTGTTTTAAGTAATATGATGCTCTTTTGTAATAATTTTCAATTGTTTTTTCTTTAAAAGTACAGTAAAACCTCCAAAGAGCGGTACCTCTGAAGAGCGGGTTCTCTCAAGAGCGGGCATTTTCGACCAATCAAACATTGAAAACCACTCGATAGAGAACTGACAGTTTATTGTTTTTTGTTCTAAATAATCGGGATTGTTATTTCTATTTTTTGGTAAATACCATTTGAATAATTAGAAAAACAAAAAAATATAATTAAAAAATATCAAAAAATGCAAAATTTTTTAAAAGTTAAAAATTGGTTGTAAATGAAAGTTTTTGCCAAAAAAAACGATAGAAATTGATATAAAATAAATCAAAACTGAAAAATAAAATAAATACCTGAGACATGAGCCACCTCAGGTAGTATTTTTAAAGTTTGTTTTAACATAAATTACTAGATTTTAAATTAATTAAAATCTATTTCCATGGGAACATTTTTTTTGTCACACAGTTCCTTGTACTGTTGTTTTATTTCTTTAAGTTCATCATTTTTACTCACTATCAGTTTTTTCAACTCTTGGATTCTTAAAGAAATATCTCCTAGTTCTTCAGGTTCCTCAACATCGCCGGGCTCTTCGTTTTCTTCGATCAGATCTTCAATGGAATAGCCCGTTCCATCTCCCAAAATCCTTCAACCTTCTTTTCTGAACAAAGCGTGCTTCCAACATCCAATTATTGTTTCTGATGAAACATCATTGTTCCAACAGTCGACAGCATATAATATGGCATTTCCCACATTCATTTTGAGTCATGAATACGTTTTTCCCTGAGAATGAGCTTCTATAATTTCTTCTGCCTTTAAATTCGCAATTTTTCTTCGATATGCGGCCTTGAATGAGTGTATTATTCCTGCTTCACATGGCTGGAATACTGATGTCGTGTTTTTCGGTAGAAATTCCAGCCTAATGTGTGTCAGGTTTAGTTCATACACATGCAAACCCTTTTCGTTTAGTCCTTTGTAAGTGTAGCCGGGTTTCTCTTCTTCAATAGTCGTAGTTATGATAAGCTTGTGGCTTGGAGCATTATCTACTATAAGAAGAATGTTTCTGTTTTCTCTTGTGAGTGCTTCTTCCCATTTGAGTAGCCATCGATGAAACAGCTCTATGTTCATCCAAGCATTAGTTTGAAAGTCGTAGAATTGTTTAACTTCAGTGTACTTTCCATCAGAGAACCACCTTGGATTACGATACTTTCCAACGATCAAAAGATTTTCTTTTTCTCCACTTAGTGAACAGCATATCATAATTGTAATTCTTTCTTTATCTTCCTTCCCTCCATGGTTATCAGAACCACTTGACAATGTTATGGAAGGTAACAGCTTATAGAAAAGACCTGTTTCATCCGCGTTGTACACATTATTAGGAGCATACTGTGCAATAATTTCAACCAGATTATCAATTGCTTCTTTGTGTTTATCTGGGTCAACCGAATTGCTTTCTCCGCATAATTTCTTTGATTTCAGTTGATTTCTTGAACAAAACGACGAAATCCAACCATTTGAAATCATCATATCATTGTATCCCTTTTCGAAGCAGTATTTGGAAGCTAAGCTCTTGACAATATTGTAGCAAACTGGAGTATTGTATGATCTCACAGTTTCTATCATCTTGAGCATGTTCTCTTCCAAGTCTGGGTGTTTAACTTTTCTGAAAACTTTGGCATTACCTGGTATTGATTGCTCAATCAAATTTTCCTTGATACCGTGCTTTAACAACATCCTTAGAGACTCGCGTTTTGGACATTTTTGTAAATTTTGGTTTATTATTTCTCTCAGTTTTTTCGTAGACGGTTTCGGGGAAGCATTAGCCCACTGTAAAATTTGCTTTTTTTCATCAATTGATAAAAATGTTTTTGGTAAAGACATGAATAAATTATAAGATTATTTGATTTTTTATAAAAATATGACATTTGTGAGCCAAATTAATCTTTGTTTAAAATCATCTTAATGTTAACACGTGGTAATTTTTTTTCTTTTTGGATTATATTTCATTTTTTATATTTTTATTTTTACATTCCAAAAAAAATGTTTTTTTTAACTTTAAAAAATTGAGTTAAAAATAAAACGCCCGCTCTTGAGAGAACAAAATTTACCATACCCGCCCGCTCTTGGGAGGTTTTACTGTAGTAAGAAGACTTAGACCGAGTAAGTAAAGAAGTAATGGCGTATTTATATGCGAAGGAATAAGTAATTTTAACATCTATGTTTAATTTTGATGCTAATTTTTATTCTTTTAATCAAAAGAATTATACAAAAATAAGAACAAGAGTAACAAAACAGGCTCTGTGGGTATCAGTACACTTGATAATATGGAGACCATGGGAATAACTTGAATGATATGCTTTTTAATTCTTGAGTGCTAACAGGTCTTTTACATGAAAATAAGGTGGTTAAAAGAACCAAAAATACTGTAATCCAATGAACAAAAGAAGGAAATTAACCCTAGTTATATTTGGATTTGAAAAAGGGTCTAAATGCGACATACACCGAGTGGTTTGTCGGGTGTTTTGAATATATAAATAGAGGAGTATAAATAGATAGCAGAGAAAAAAAGCAGAAAGTAATTTAAGTCATTAAGTATAGTTAATGAATAATTCAAGGCATACCAAGTATCGAGTATTTTAAAAAAACAGATGAACAGCTCGATAATATTTAAATCATACATCAAGTCATATTAAAAAGAACTGCGCAATTTATTTGATCATGTGCAACGATCCATTTATGATAGAATAAATACCAAAGAAATATTGTTGTTCTGGTTAAATAAATCTCGAAATGCGGAAGACACAAGTTTCAAGTAACCATCTGAAATTAGAGAACGGAGAACTTGAAAACGACAAAGTGCGACTGGATGGCGGAGAACGAGGAGACTGCGGATTTCAAATTTTCCGTGCGACTGAATTGGGAAACTGAGAAAGACGACCGGGACCCTTTTGCTTTGATCTATGGAGAGGAAGCCAAAAAAAATGAAAAAGTTGTCACAAAATACGAATTTGAAGGGAAGTCCGTCCTCCTTTCCGTCTTTAATAAAGAAAAGGAAGAACGATTTAAAACCCAAAACACAGGGCAGTACAGAGGCTTTAATGGGTTTGTCACCGTCGTCTTCCCCGACGAACGGAACAGTATCGACCAAGCTTCATACCAAAACACAGAAATCGTTCGATACACTCACGACCAAATTTTCATCATTACTGTTGTCTTCAAGAGTAAAGACATTACCAGTATCATGACCGAACAAGACAAAACAAATTTTGAAAACCCAGTCTGTGATAATTATCACTTCGCAGAAGTCGAGGTGGATGACTCCGAGAAGTTAAAAGAGATGGTCAAAGGTATTGCCCAGGCGCTCATGGCTTTGTCTCTTCAAGAGAAAGAAGAGGAGGAGAAAAAGAAAGAGGAAGAGGAGGAGAAGAAAAAAGGGAAGAAAGGTAAGAAGGACAAGAAGAAGGATAAGAAGTCCAAAAAAGGTGACAAGGAAAAGTGCTGTATTGTGTAACTCTTTTTTGTGTTGTTTTGTCTTTCTGGCTTGTTCTATTGATATTTGCATCAGGTCCATTGGTTTATAACAAAGTAAATCACTATGAAGGGTTATTCGTTTTGTTATCTTGTTATTATACTATTATTTTAGCATTATTAATAATAAAAAAATGCTATACTCAATCAAGTACACGTGTGATTTCTATATTTGGATTATTAATTCTTAATAGAATAAAGAATTATACTTTTTAATAATGGTTACTAAACAAAAATGGTGTTTTCGTTTAATTTTGAGATATCTTCGAAAAAAAATTGATACATATATTAGGTGTTGCAATTATCACATTTCATCTAAACTGTTTTTCAAAAGTCGGTACTGAGGTGTCCCGATTTTTTGCATTTATTTTGTTTATTATTTTTGGGAATCGTTTTTTTGTAATAAATTCGCTTATTTTTTCCAAGTAAAAAAGAGAAAAACGGTCTTCAAAAAATATTTTTTTACTTGAAGAATTTTTAAGCATTAAAAAATTCCATATAAAATTCGAAATAACGGGATTTTTGTTTTTGAAATACACGTGAATGATCCCAAAAGTGCATTTTATTATAAAAGCAAATAAACTTAATTTCAATCTTTTTCATTATCAAACATTTTATTAATTAATGAAATATTCACAAAACAAAAGCTTAGTTCGAAGATTAGTATGCTTAGTAGTGTTGTCACAATAACAATAAAAATAACAAAATGATTTGATAACTTATCTTTGTTGGGTTTTATAAAGTCGACAACTTCTTTAATCATTTCAGTGAGAACATCTTTTTTAAAATATCCAATAACAAAACAATATTGTTATTTTGTATTATTTTTCTAGTGTTGCCCTTTGACAATTTTGACTTATGCCTGTCAAAATTATCAAACATTTGCTGTAATTTTTGGTGTTTTTGGAACTCTTTATTTCATTATTTTTTATTCAGAGAAGATAACCACAGTTTGTTTTAAATTTCAGTTAAATTTTAACGAGAGTAATATTCAGTTAAAACTCGACACGAACAACACCATCCAAATTCACTTAAACGTTCATTGTTGTGCTTTTATGCCAACAATGATGTGTATATGTCGTGAAGTATTGAGTTATGGTCAAATCAAATAACGGGATCGGGTTTTTTGGAAAAAGATGGCTAATATTCCGATATTTTCCCGAATTTGTACGAAAATAATTGAACGGGATTGGTATTTTTTTCAAAATAAAGTCGGTACTTTCGATTTTTTGTTTTTTGTTTTTTTAGGAAAAAACAAAAATAAAAAACGGGACTTTAGGAAGTTCTAAAAATATGACAGTACCGACTTTTGAAAAACAGTTTAGTTTTACTAAGATATAAAAAATAAGAATTTTAAAAAATAATTAACGAAATGGATTTTTAATGAAATTTTGAAAACAATCAAAAAACATTTTAACTGTGTGACGCAAGAACCAGTTATTTTAAATAACAACTATTATTAAAAAATACTTAATGAGTATCATTGTACTACTTTCATTTTACTTAATATGAGTTTGGATGTTTGAGAATGGGTGTATATCTCATTAACTATATCATCGAAAATGCCTTGATAGAATACTGTAAGTTCTTCAAGGCCATCATGTGTACTAAACTTTAATAACGCTTTCGATATTTTTTCAAGTACAACCTCGCTGTGATTGTTTCTAGATGCTGTATAAAGGCCATCTAAAGCTGTGATCTTATCAACCAAACAGTCTCCATTGAGTGCTTCACAAAACTCATCAACACAAAAAGGTATGAGTGGCGTGTTACTCGTTGCAACACTTCTTAAGCATTTGAGTCCAATTGAATAATCCTCATCCTTTGCCTTTTTAACTATACTGTTAATAGTTTCGATACTATCAATTGAAACTAGACTGTTGAGTCGACTTTCCATGAGTGAGTCTGCTAGTTGTGTAACAACGAACATATCGACCGCATCCGTCTGTGAGTTCTCAAGAACACACTGGAGTATTTGTGGGAAGGTCCCTTCTTCATTTTTGTCAGGAGAGTCGAACTCAATTTCGTCGCCCCAAAGTCTTTTACAATACGTCGTCGAATTTTCGTCGAATTTTGTTGTCATCATCAGTCCCAAATACATGTTCTGTCGTTTTAAAATGTTGTTTTCCGACTCCAACACATCGACGCGGATTTGTAATTCCTTCATTTGCTTTTGAAGGGTTTGAATAGCTTTTTCTACGTCCATTCCTTATTCAGTTGAATCAAAAGAACTTGTTATTCTATTTCAATGGACGCTTTCAAACTTCTTTTCCAAGGCCCTTACAATATACCACGAGAGATGGGTGTAGCTTCCCTCAGAAGTCAAATCAACATATACACATTCAGATACGTCTACATCTCCTTTGGCATTACAATAGCCTTTGTTGAATGGTTTGTAGTATTCTTATTAATACTTTACTATACTTTTATTATTTTTTCTTATAATCAATAAGTATAATATTTTTTATTATACTTTTATTATATTATATTTATACAACTTCCTTATAGAGCAAAAGTCACTAACAGTTGTATTTTCCCTTTAATGTTTTTAATAATCCCTTTGGCTCTAGTCCCAGCTATGACAGTGATTGTATTGAAAAAAGTGAACTTCCCACTCCCAAAAAAACTGTTTGACGTTGACATTTTGTTTGTTGCAGTTATGGCGGGACTGTTCTTGTGTAACGGACTTGCACTGTACTTCGATAAAAAGTATCTCTTCGCGAATTTTGCTATGTTCACAACAAACAGTGTTGTTGTCCAAGCTCATGCTTTCCTCTTTGACTGCTCTGCTGACGACAAACAGACGAAACAAACTGTCACAGAGACTGACGAAACACTTCAAACAGATGAGGTCGAAAAAACACAAGAAGAAAAAGTCGAAGAAACCAATGAAGAACAACTCAACAAAATGAAGTAATTTTTTGTTATTCAAAATGTTATTTATACTCGTCTAATCCAAATATAGAATAGATGCTATTTGTTCTTGACTTTTAGTATCTGTTCATTTCAATTCATTTGATAATAAAAATATCTATAAAGTATAGTTATTGGTTTGAAGTGAATTCTGTTCGATAATAAAAGGAACTCCAATAGTGTAACTTATTGATTATGGAGAAGCTGGAAGACTACAGAAAGAGATATACAATACTTACGAACTATTATCACTCGTTACTCACAAAGACGTTAAGAGACAGAGCTTTTGATAATCAAGAAGAAAAGAAACTTGGCTGTAAAAAATATACTCTGCTGTTTATGGTCTTCTTTGCTTTGTTCTTTGTATCAACTTTTGCACTGATGAAAACATCACTCTCCTTCAAAATTGATTGATTTGTGTGGTATCATTCGGCCTTTATTGCGTGATTGACAAGATTGAGATACAATAAATGATATTTATAGTTAATAAATCTAATTTGTTATTAAAATATTTCTTAAAAACTAATGTGTTTATTTTTTTATATATTTTTTTTTAATTAGGTTTTTTTTCATAAAAAACTCAGTTTGATTTCTTTCAATTATAATAAATTAACGACTCACAATTACTTATAATATTATAACCAAACCAAAATATATAGTTTTTAATTCATGAATTTTAAGTAATTGATTCTATTTCAATCCAACAAAATAAACAAACAAATATAGCTAAATAATAATAAATAAATCAATTGAAAGTCAACTTCTTGCCGAAATTCACTTAACAAAAATCACCACAACTCGAAAATTTAAGATTTTACAAACGGAATGAGTGATGAGTTTGTGAAACCGATTCATGTTGCTTTTATAGGTGGCCAATACGCATACATTCCGTACAATGATGTGATTGAATCTCTTCAAGTTTCATTACGGAGTGTATCTACAGAGAAGCCAGCGACTGGGACGTATAACATTCGATCTGCCCAGCTTCAAACCATTTTTGACAATTTTTACACATCCACTCTTTCCTCTTATTCTCCTCTAATCCAGACGTACTTTGCTTATCGATTCATCGCGTTGGGAACTGTCGAAGAGAAGAAAATAGGGACGATGGTACTAGCGAAAAACCTCGATGAGTTTACCGTTGACTTCATCATTGACTTTGAGCGCATTTTTGATAATGACATAACGACGTGGGAGATATGCGATGGGTTTGCGACGCGAGTTCTTGGTCCTTTAATCAAGAAGAGCGATGACTTTGCGATGAAGATCTCTGTGTGGAAAGACTCGGGGAAAGTGTGGCGGATGCGCGCGTCGTGTGTTACGTTTGTGTCTTTAGCCAAGGTAGGAGCGATGACTACTTTATCCTTTGAGATCTGTGCCGCCTGTGTCAAAAGTTCGGAACGATTTGTCCAACTTGGTGTTGGCTGTTTACTTCGAGAAATGTCGCTCACCTTTTCCCCACAAGTCGTTCAATTTATAACGGAAAATTATCGCTTTTTCAGTCGAGAAGGCTTGAGATATTCGATCGATAAACTTGACACCGTTACGCGAAAACAAATCTTAGCAATGGGGAAGAAAAGAAATAATAAAGAAACTATACCCGTCGTCTCTCAATCTCAACAAAGAAAAGAAACTAAACCAAAACCATTAGAAAAACAAAACGTGGTCCAGGTCCAAAACGTACAACAAGTCCAACCAATTCAAATGAATTATGGGTACCCACAGCCAGTCTATTTGGTCAATTATTACCCAAAAGATGATAACATCTATGAGGTCCAACAAATCCCACAACAAATCCAAGAGCAACAACACGTTCTCATCCCGAACTCGTGTCAAAAGCCAATATCCTCCAGTTCCGTCCAAAACTCCTCTGTGTAGCGTTTGAATGATTTTTTGTTATTGTCTTTGTGTTTGGAAGGGACGAATACAAAAACGTCATTTACGAAACAAGAGAACCTTCACATGTTGGGCTCGAAGAAATCGGCGAAGACGGGGTTGTCCGCGTAGAACTCGAGTACTGTCGAATACACCACAACACACAACGATGGAAACTTCGACTGGTAATATTGATAGAACCCGTCTGGATATGATTTGTACAGGTCTTTCTCGTCTTGTTGAAGTGTGTAGTAATGGTGTGATTGATTTCGTATGAGTCTTAAGAGGTCGATAGTCCGATTGAAGTCGTAGTATCTGAATTTGGTGTTGTTCTCGATGATCAGAGGAGACAAGTCTCTGTCCCAATGAATCACTATTCCTGCGTTGTCCAATCTTCTTGACACCATAACGTTCTTATCGATGATCATTAAATCAGACGCTTTCTGTAAGAAGTCAAGACGCTTCTTGAAGCTCCAAAAGAGGGGCTGTGAAAGCACCTTTTCAATAGTTAATCGCTGACTTGGCTCATATGAATTCATCGCATGGAAACATTGAATGAACTCGCTCATATAGACGTTGTTGTTCTCAATCTCCATCTTCACTGGCGTTCCCTTTAAAATGTTGTTCTGTCGAACTAACGGCTCTCCATACGGATGTTTCCGACAGCCAATGTAATAGAACAAACACCCCAAAGTGAAGATGTCAACGGCCTTCGACAGCCGTTTCGTCTCGTTGAGCATTTCTGGCGCTTGCCACCCGACACTTCCTTTCGTTGTCGAGTTGCTGAATGACGACGACTGGGGGTCCAATTTCTTTGCCAGTCCAAAGTCGGTGATACGTATGCCGTTCTCCGCGTCGACTAACACATTAAATGGTTTAATATCTCTATGGACTATACCGAGTTTGTGTAAGTGATAGATCCCAATAGCACATTCTTTCATTAGTCGTATCCGTTCCTCATTTAATATCATCTTCCCTCGCTTCTTCTCCATATCCACTTCCTCTTTTTCTAACCTTTCAAGGTAATCATCTAAGGTATAAGGGCAATATGTAATCGCTAAATACACAAAATTGTCATCGGAGAAGCTTCCGTAGTATCTCACCAAATGGGGTCGTTCGTCCGTCATATTAATAATTTTGATCTCGTTCTCCGCAAGCCCAAAAAATTCCTTCACCATTCGCTTCACCGCCACCTTTCGTTTCAATGCAGTCCCTTCAAACACAACAGTCCCCAAACTCCCATGCCCTAACACCTTTTTACTACACGAAAACTGTTCCCCAATATAATTCATATCCTTCGGAACAGCCTTTTGTGGCGTTCCTGGTACACTACTCGGCATCTTCCGTTGGATATAATTGATATATATTAACATGACGATGACTATGAACCCCAACAAGACCGTCGTGAATGAAAGTATTAATATGAAAAGTGTTTCGTTGTTCATCACACCACTTTCCATCCTTTGGATCGGGTTGAATGACATGATAAAATCTCCACTGTTTTTATCAGTTCCTTGACCCTTATAATCTCTCTCTTTGATCTCAGTAGTAAACAACATTTCATTTTTTTAAAACAAAAACCACCAGAATTGTTACTCTTCTTTCATATTTCTAAAAACATTTTCTACTCTTAATAATCTGTTATTTAAAAAGACCAAGTGGGTCATTTTTGGGTTCTTCCAAATTTAAAAGTGGTTGGTCCACTGGGTCATCTCCCACTTGAGTTGTGTCCACCTCTTCATTGACTCTCAAATCGTCAATGTCGTTTTTCTTTGGTGGCAGAGGTGGAAGGGTTTTCTGCCCCACGTTTAACGTCGTGGTAGGGTTTCCAATGTTCATGGAATCAAAAGGGTGACCATTTTGGTATGTGGTTGGTGGTGGTACTTGAGTTGTTTGTACTGGAGCCATAAGTGTCTCTGTGATAGCGACCATATTATCAAAAGCCTTTTCTTTGTCATTTTTCTCTTCAGTGTATTTCAAGTCTTCCTCGTTCTTCCCTTTCAAATCAATCAAAGGAACTTCTTCGTCGTGTTTCTTCGACTTTTTTGAGAAGAATTTCTCTTTCTCGCCAACTAACTCGCCTTTTCCCCATGTCAGAACTATACGACCCTCTTCTTCTTTGATCATTCGAATACCTCCCTTCTCCATCCGTTCTTGTTGTCTTCGAGCTTCTTCAATATACATTTCAGTGTATGGGTAAAACGGGACATTACAACTCGTCGTGACGCTTCTGATATTCATCGCAATCACTTCATTCAATGCCATCGCCTGTTCGACATACGCGACTCTCAATTTGACTCTCCCCGTGCTCACATTATCAGTAAATGCAAGGGGTCTCAGATAGAACCACCCTTCAATTATCGATGGGAACGGCATCAAAGACAATTCAAAATTGACGCACCCAACACACACGTCTGGCTTCCCTTTCACAAAGACAAAGAAGCACACATTCTCTCGTTCGTTATCTAATTCTACACCAAGCGTCTTTCCTCCAAAGTCGCCATCGCACCCCTTCACAACGTCTGTTTTAAGTACTCTTTCGACATCAGTAAAGACCATCCCAAACACTTCAGGCTCTTTTTTACTTGAATTCGAAATGCCTTCATACCTCACCGCCATGACATTTAAGACGCCTTTCGAGTGTCTTTGGACATGTTGTGGGACTTTTGCACTCTCTTCTCTCGGGTCCTTCCAACTTGTCACTTTGTGTTCGACGTCTATGAAGTAGCGCTCATTTCTGTTATACCCAATGATCCAATTTTCAGGCAACATCGTGTTCATGAAGAAGGGATAGACCTCTTCAGTGTCGCCATTTCTTTCCATTGTTTTCTTCTTGTGGTCCAAATTCACGATTTCGCCTTCTTCGGTAATTCCCTGTTGCATGCCGTTCACAATTGATGATGGAAATGGGGGTGGTGGTCTTCTATTAATGCCCAAGAACGGCGATTTAGGAAGAACAACGCCAGACACAGTCGCGTACATTTGTTTGATGGAAGGATCTTGTGAAGTGACAACAGTGATTGGTATAAACACCTTAAGGGGTGGACCAAGTTGCAGATACAACTCGACCAAGACGAAGTGTTCGAACCTAAAGAATTGGGTGATGATCGTTGGTGGCACTATTGGGAGAATATCAATCACAAATCGCTTTGGTTCCGGGGTCATTGGGATGAGCGTCGAGTTGAATGTGATCCGATGCACACACCCGGGCGCTCTATACATCCCAACAAGACTCAGCGCAGCTCTATAAATCGGTTTCTTGAGTTCGAGAGTCAACGTGATATCGACGCGTTCTCCTGTGAAGTACGTTGTTTTCGGGATGAAGACTTTGAGGTTTGAGTCTTTATTAAAAGGTGTTGATACTTGTGAAGGAGGGGATTGGAGTTGAGCAATAGGATGGAAGAGCATAGGTAACGGGTAATATGCCGAGTCAAATTGGAGTTGTTTTAAAAAGACTGTTGCCTTAATTTCGTAGACAAACTTAATTCTGTCTTCTTGTGGAATAACAAGCATCGGGCAGTTCGTCATTGGAATGACAAATGTGAATGGAAATCGATGGTTTCCTGTTGGGAGTTCTTGGATGTCATTTTTAGGAAGACAGTCGAACTGGACAATTGGAGTTAAGTAACTCGTCAGTTTTGACCATTGTTCGATATTCGAGTCGATGTTCATAGGTGGGACTTGTGGTGGTGTAGTAGTGTTCACTTTAATACCTGTGAAGCAAGAAACAACAGTGAGTTGAATATTTCTAATGAACGATGGAAAGGGGACTGCAATTTCCACATACCCATTCACAGGCTGGCCAAACGTCCCAAAGCTGAACAAATTTATTGTTGTTGGAAAATAGTCTTGTTGCATTGAGTTTAACAGTTAGAACTACTTATTATTTTGAAAGTCAGAAAAATGAAGGATTAAAATTGGATAGAGGTAGTCGCTTTCGTTCTTATTGTTCCTTTAACTACGGGATTTCAAGCAAATAATAGTATACCATATCTTTTAATTTATTTACTATAAATTTATGGTTCATTGGTAGAATGCATATGTCATGAGAATTGCCACACGTGTTTTTGCCCAAAAATCTTAGTGAAAAAAAACACAAAGATTAGGATGAAAATACCTAAGATCCGAACCAAAAAGCTAACAAAAAATAATGAAGAAGCACTCAAGTCCATGGATAGAAGGAAGCGAACATGACTCCACCAAAGAAGGTATAAAACACTGAATAGAACACAGGGACGTACCTGAGCATACCAAATACCTTCTGTTGTGTGATCCAAACAATTCCCCAATAGAATGCGGGACATGCTGAAACAAACCTTGTGATGACTTGGGTGTGCATACAGAACAATCCGAAGACAACCAAAGCCAAAAGGTGGACAAAGTAAACCAACAAGTCGTTGTTTTTCATGCCCTTCCCATTTTGAGTGTCACTCTTACTTTCCTCGAGTTGTGTAGACTTACAAAGTGAACGAAAGAGTGGGTGCCGTATAAAGTAATTCACCAAATAATACCCACACACTATTAACGATATAATTACGGCGGGGGCGCATAACAAGAAATTTGGGATTTCAATGAGTCTCCAGTACTTTAAGAATCCCTGGTTCCAATATCTTGCCTGAATATATGAATAGAGTTTTCCTATACCTCCACAGTAAGTGGGCTTTGGTGTCATATTACAGAACTTTTCAGCCGCGAAGTGGTCATACAATACAAATGGTAACAAATTGGAAATCACTAGGAGGACTGTGCTTACCACAAGTCTCACAGTCACTTTCTTGTGGACTTTTGGAAAAGATGCGAATGGTAAGATATTATCAACAAAGTAGTATAATACAAAACCAAGGTTGATGAGTCCATTGCTTCGCACAAAGGAAGCAACAAAAAAGAAGAGACACGACATCATCACGTTCTTTTTGTTGTACAAGAAGTAACACGCCAAGAGGGACAAACATCCGTACAATGATTCTGTGTAAGCCTATTTATTAATTCTTTGAAGTCCGAAGTATTATTGTGCCATTCGCTTGTAAAACAAACAGATGTGAGAAACACCGACGCCGGAGCAACACAAAATAGAATCCCCGTTTTATAAGCGAAGTCTTCATTGGAATAGTCTTTAGTCATTTTGTAAAGAGTGACAAGAGCAATATTAAATGAAACGAGTGAAATGAGTACACCAATAAATATGTATCCATTTGCATCGTCAGCAGCAAACCCTAAAAGGTGTGTCACAGTCCTCACAAAATATGGAAAAAGAGGGAAAAAGGCGTGTTGATGTTCGTGAATATACCCCTTCATCGCTATTGATAGAAAGTGAACACCATCCCACGAGGAAAATGGCGCTAAAAATGGGGACACAGTGTCAGACAACAAATATGTCTGAAGGTCGTATGGAGGAAGTATACTCGATGATACAACCATCCAAATATAGTATACAAAACGGGTCAATATCCCAAATACTACCAGTTTTGTGATTGAAGTTTCCATTACAAACTTATTTAGTTCTTTTTAATGAAACATTCCAAAGAAGTGTATTTTTGTTATATATAACATATTTTATTGTGATTACTTTGTTGTAATCATAATAAAAAAAAATAGTAATTATAATTAATATAAACTATATATATACTATTTCTCAACCATTAAGATTTATAATAATTTTTGTTATTTTGAATAATTACATTTTCGTTTGTATACATTATAAAAAATATATATTCAAAATAATATTAATTTATAGTGATGTTAAAATAATTGATTTTTGATTTGGAGTTATACAAAAAAATAAATATAAAATTAAAAAATAAGAGGTGTTGATTGATCAATTTTTGGGAAGATTAAAGTAAATAATTATTGATAATTATATATTATCATATTAATTATAAATTGGCGTATTATTTTACTTAAAAAGTTTTTTTATATAAATTTTTTAAATATCAATTGCCAAAAGTGGATTGAGTTTGAAATAATTTGTGTATAAAATCGTTTCACAAAAAGAATTTACATATGTTTTGTATTAAAGTCTTTCATTCAATTTTAGTAGTCCAAAAAATCGTTAACAAGTTAATAATTAACTTTATATTACAAAAGGCTCAATAATTTTTATTTGTTTGGATTCTAATATGTTTTAAAACACAAAAGGTATTTTTATCATAAGAATTATTTCACATAACTGAAAATTTTAACAAAATCTATAGTTAATTAATTTCATCTTTACTGATAGAGTATTTAATGGGTGCCATTTTTTAGATAAAAAAAATAAGTTTAAATAATTATTTTTAATTTATTTTTAATATTTTTTTTAATTAAAAATTGTAATATATATAATTAATAATAATTCATGTTATTAAAAAAATTTTTTGAATGACAAACAGACAAAAACAAAATAAAATTAATCATAATAATAATAATAATAATAATAAATTTTAATTGTTTGATAGTTTATTTTGAAAAAACAATTAAAAATTAATAAAAAAATTTTAAAATGTGATTAAAGAAAAATAAGAATCAGTTAACTATCGTTTTAAACAATAAAATTGGTATAATAAATTCATTTTTGTCACATACACTTTTTTTACAGTTATTATTTAAATAAAATGGTTTAATTTTTATTACATAATAATTTGTATTGATCATTTTATCTGTTTTATTTTTTATAATAAAAGAAAAAACTACAAT